>NW_004798094.1:264629-286257 GCF_000002075.1 Aplysia californica | reverse complement strand
TTGATGTGTGTGTGTGAATAGATGTGTGTGAGTGGATATGTGTGTGTGTGTGTGTGTGTGTGTGTGTGTGTGTATGTGTATAGGACCCCAAACATTAGTTGTTCTCTTTCTTGTTGTTCTTGTTGTTGCTGTTGTTGTGTTTAATCTGGTAGCTCTTGGGCATGTGTTCTTCAGCCCCTATGCCAGATTGAAAAAGGACATTTTCCAGACATTATACAAAACACACATAAAGATTTACTTTTTTTTAAATAGGGGGGTGGACACAGTCACAAAAATTAAAATTTTCAAGATATGCCCTTATCTGTTTTGAACAGTATCTGTACAGTTTCATAATATTAAAAAAAAAATTGAAGACAAGAATGACTGAGGATAGAGTGCAAAGTTTCAGCAACATATTTCCTAAAAGGTCTAGATTAAGTCATTGAGGAGTGTAACTTTTAAAAAAAATTGAAGACAGAAATGACCCTGATCTAATTTAAGATAGGGTGCAAAGTTTGAGAAACCGATCTCATAAAAGGTCAAGATTAAGTCAGTGATGAGTGTAAAATATAGACGACAAGAAACAGCACCAACTGTCAACTGTCCCGTCCAATATCTGAGGAATCGTGGTGAAATCAGGCGCTCAGGTAATCAAAGAAATGTGCTTTTTTTTGGCAGATGGGCAATTTTTAAAATAATTGTTTTTTGTCTCAACACCCTTTGTGTCGATTTAAAAACACATTTTTTGTGTGGATTTTAATGAACAACATTAATTAAAAGCACAACAGTGCAAATTTTCAGTTTCCAAACTGACGGATTTTATTGCTAATTTTACCTCTGAAACCAGACGACCCTGACATCTTTCAATGGCAAATAATTCAACTTCTATTCATCATAGATGGATATTTTTTTTCACCAAAAGGAAGGCAAATAAACAGGCTTTAAGATGATATCAATAGCCCCACTTACCCCAAAAATTGACGAACGCCTGATTGCACCACGTCTTGACACATTGTTCAGGTGGAGCTGCTTGCCTTGACATGGCTGGAGAGACAGAAGATGGGAGGTTCCTACAGCAGCCACAGAGCCCAGACGGAGAAACACGTGGTGGTGTGTATGACAACCTTGCAGGCTGACGCTGTCCTCGACTTCCTCAACGAGTTCTACGCTCATCCCAAACTACAGGTTCGTTGTTGTTGTTGGCGGTGGTGGTGGTGGTGGTGTTGTTGTTGTTGTTGTTGTTGTTGTTATGTGTTGTTGTTATTGTTGTTTGATTGGTCGATTGACGTTTCTGACTTCCTCAATGAGTTCTACCTCACCCCAAACTACAGGTTCATTGTTGTTGTTGTTGTTGTTGTTGTTGTTGTTGTTGTTGTTGTTGTTGTTGTTGTTGTGTGTGTGTGTGTGTGTGTGTGTGTGTGTGTGTGTGTGTGTGTGTGTGTGTGTGTGTGTGTGTGTGTGTGTGTGTGTGTGTGGTAGCCTATCCATTCGAAATGTTTGGAGCCCCGAAGAGCGTGCTCTTTGCCAGGGCCACCGCCTCTTTTGGGAAGAGGGTGAGGCAGTCCAACCTCCCTGAATCCTCCTCCAAAAAGATGCCACTGCCGGACCTCCGTGGTGGGGCATCTCTGCAGCCAATGCTCCAAATCTTGGGGATCGTCGCTGTACAATTGGCATTGTTGTTGTTGTTGTTGTTGATGTTGTTGTTGTTGTTGTTGTTGTTGTTATTTGATTAACCAACTGACGTCCTCGACTTCTTCGACGAATTTTACATTCACCCAAAACTACAGGCTCGTTATGCTGTTGATTGCTTACTTACTTTTACCTTTTAACTTTTTCATCCTCTGTTGCCATTAAACGTCGAGGGGAGATACAGTTTTCTATGGTAGGCTAGCTCCGCAGCTCTTTCAGTTGTGACATTATGTTTTCTCAGGGGTTTCCTTGACATCCTCGATCCATCTTTTGCGTGGCCTTCCTCTTCCTTTATAGCCTGAGTGCTTGGTGTCGTAGGCTCTCGAGGCTGGCTGGCCAGATGACATACGTAACAGCTGGCCAAACCATTTTGTTCTGTCTTTCTATGTTGTTGTTTGATTGATCAGTTGACGTTTCTAACTTCCTCAATTAGTTCTACGATCACCTCAAACTACATGTTCGTTATTGTTTAAATGTATAGGCCTAATATTATACTTTAGAAATATGGCATCAATAGAAAATCTACAAATTAGACCGTAGTGTCTATTTTTGGGCCAATGTCTCCATTTGTGGATTGCGAGAATTAGAAGTAACTCATTTCTTAGCACACCTCATAATTTATTTTCAAAAGTGCTGGGGTGGGGTGGGGGTGGGGGGTGAGTTTGTACAGGTCAATTGTCTTGGACAGGTCGCCATTAGATTGAGTGTGATGACAGCAGTGAACATGCAGCACCTTTCTCCTATCTCTTCCCTCCCCCCGCTCCCTCTCAGGACTACTTCGTGGTGTTGCTGTCTCCGTGCGAGGTCGACCCGACCCTCAAGATGTTACTGCAGGTGCCACTGTGGGCACAGAGGGTCATCTACGTGCAGGGTTCGGCTCTCAAGGACACAGATCTCACCAGATGCAGGTGAAGCTGAATGGTTTTATTTTTGTTTTGTTTTGTTGTTTTTTTTGTTCCCATGTCTTTGGTTATACGTCCCTGCAGGTGGGGAGGGAGGGTGGTATTAGTTTTACTGTTGGGGAGCAAAGAATACACCTGTCGTTATATTGCGTGTCGTAAGAGGCGACTAAAGGTGCACAGGTCTGGTCACCCGAAAAGTGCCAGTTTGTGGATGGCCAACAACCCGACATAGTAAAAAACAGTCAGTTACAGAAACACAGACAAACATGCCTTATTATTTTTCCATCTTGGGAGACGGAGGAGTTTCTATATTAGCAGGAACAATGAAGGACAGCGGACAAAGCCGAAAGGACTCTTCTGACTCGAAACTTTCTCTGTCGAACAAGTCTCTCCGAATTGCATCGTTGAATGTTCACACCATATCATATGAAGCAAGAAAGAGTTCTCAAATGGCACAAGAGATGGGAAGACCACGTGGAACCTGGAGAAGAGTCATGGAAAAGGATGTACAGAAAAGTGGAAAAATGTGGAAGGACATTAAGCGACTAGTCCAGGATAGGGAAATGTGGAAAGTGTTTGTTCGTGGCCTATATCTTGATCCAGAGAGAGAAAGGCAATGAGGATGATCTCCTTGGTAGTGGATATTAGTAAGTTGGTAAAGAAATATGTCAACATGGTAGTGAATGTTATGCTTTAAAAAAAATTCCCCCAATTTTTTTTTTCTATAAAAAGGTGATGTTGAGCTTTATTAATTGTTTTCTATCTTGAAAAAGTAAGCAGTTAATTTTTTTTTATTCTCGCACCAGCGTATTACTTTTTACACACTTACTATGAGGAGTTTTAATATTTTTTTGTTGGTGTTTTTTGTTTCAGGATGCAAGACGCTGAAGCATCTTTTATTTTATCCTCAAGAAATGACAGAAACAACGCTGATAAAGAGGCCTTGGTTTGTATTTTGTCATCATCACTTCCTCTAGTTTACAATCAGATGCTTTATCATACTGAAAATTTTCTTTTCTATCGCCATATATTGATGTAATACTGCAGTTTTTATGTTATAATTTGGTTTAATCTCCAATTCTCATAACTTTGATAAATAAATGAAGTAAAAAACCCATCTAAAGGAATTTATCTGTAGAAGAGATGGATCTTCTCTTACCAATAAGCTACCTGTCACGTTCTCCATAATAATTGTGAGTTAGCAGGACATCGTGTTTCTATATAAATATATATATATTATATTTTCAAATTTTCTCAAAAGTTGTAGTTTTAGATCCATTTTAATATTTAGTACCATATTGTAAGGTAAATCAGATTCTTAAGTAAATTACAGGGCAGAGTTTGAAAATCCTAAAAACTCCGGAAGCAAGATTCAAACCAGCTTTGGTTGTATTCTATAGAGGGCATCTCCGCTCTACCATGAATTCTTTTTCATAGTCACAGTATGAAGTGCGGGTGTTTGGAGGGTGCTTTGTGTGGTTTGCTCCTATTTTCCCATCAAACATCAGTAATAGGTGGCTAGCGGTCACTCAGATGTAGTTTGTTCCTTCTTTCCTAGCAAGTATAATAATGTCGTCCTAACTTTCATCAATCATTTCTTTGTTTGCTACACTCTCTAATAACACCAGTAATCTACAGCGCTGATATGACCTGTTTGTGCTGCAAGTGTCATAAGACTCTTTTAAAGTTTGACACAGGGGGCTCTCGTGGCCGTGAGGTTAAGGTGTTCACCTTTCATTCAATTGGTCTCGGGTTCAAATACGGATAACGACAGAAATATTTCTTCTCTAAAACTGTTTCCTTTCACCTCCTTTCCTGCTCTCTAACCCTGTATTTTCTGTCGTCTGCTTTTGTCTCCACTTTCTGCCCCCTCCCACCTCACCTCCTTTGCCCCCCCTCCTCTGAGCTCCTGAAGTTGTGCATATTAAAGATCCCTTGGTAGTCCAAAATCAAAAAGAGCAGGCTTTGGCCGCCACCTGGGAAAAATTCAAATTTTCGTACCAACTGAAAATGTTTAGTGTGTCCCACACGCTCACATGACCTTATGCAGTTGCGAGTGCTGTAAAACACTTAACAAAAAAAAGACAACAAAAGAAATTGAGTTTTATATTTATTTTCGTGCCCTAATATGCATGTTGTGCTTTGTTCATTCACAGGATCAGCACACTATAATGAGGGCATGGGCTGTTCGAGATTTTGCACCAAAGTGCCCTCTCTATGTTCAGCTCTTCAAACCTGAAAACAAATTTCATGTAAAATTTGCAGGTTTGTTTAGATTTCTCTTTTCCCACTCAGTATTAACTCTTAATTGTGCAGCAATATTTTGTCATATTATTTATTTGTTTTTCTTGCTAATATTTTCTTTCCTTTCTAATTTTACTAACAAAATGCACTTTAAAAAAAAAATTATATAAAATCTAATTTTAGAAATGTCTTTAAAACTAACTTACAGTGCTGAAAAGGATGTAAACTCCACATAATACAGTAAAGAAAAAAAAATTACTTGTCTTTTTGTATTGTTGCATGCAGTGTCTTCTTATTGACATTAAAGTGATAAATATTAAAATCTCTGTCGATTTACAGTTATTTATTATTTAAAAGTAACCAGAGCCTTGTTCATGACGTTGGATTTGCACAGATTTTTTGTTGTTCTTGATGGCATTTCTTAATGTAATCTGAACTCCCTCACTGTTTCCTCCCTTGGTACCTTGCTGGGCAATAGCACACAGGAACTAAACTTGAATCCCTAGTGGGCTGTTCTTGAACTCGGGTTGGTTAGGGAGTTTTCAAAGCTCCCGCTCACTTGGCTCAGTGTCCTTACTTACTTGGTTGGAAAATAGGCATCATTGCAGGCGGCAAAATGCCATAGCTGCTCCTTCCTCCTCTCCAGGATCCATGAAAGGGTCTGCTTTCTGATCGTGCCAGTTATCAGCTGGTTGGATATTCTTCAGTGTCTTTTCGCAGTGCCTCATAAATAATACTATAGTATAATGAAGGCTGATTCTAGATTCAGAAGTCACGTAGCTATTGCAATTGGACCAAGGCAAATGTGTAGAGAGCCTTTAAAACATTAATTTAAAAGCAAGTTCATAATGCCTCATTGTGGATTTGAAATAGGGCCATCTTGTCCATATTCCAGCCTGATACCAACTGAGCAAACGGTGTTTCCCTCATTATTAAGATTACTAAGTATTGAGAGAGATCAAATCCTTTGATTCATTCAAATGTCAGTTGAAGTCATTTCTGTTTTTAAATTAATAAGGCAAATATTTGAAGAAATTTTTTTTGGGTCAGTACACAATGTTTTATGTTATTGTTGTTTTGTATTGTAAAGCGCTCCACAGAGCCTGTGTTCTTTAATCGGGGTTGAGCGTTTTATAAATGTCATTTATTATTATTATTAATCGAGAAGATTTTACGAATTTCTTTTGCTTTTTTCTCATGTGTGACGCAGACCACGTTGTGTGTGAGGATGAGTTCAAGTACGCCCTGTTGGCCAACAACTGCCTGTGTCCGGGCATCTCCACCTTTGTCACACTGCTGCTGCACACCTCCAGGGGAAGGTCTGTTGGCTAAGTTACTTTCTCCTGGTTTAGTTGTGTATTTTCTTTCTCACGGGCTTTCACTTTTTTGTGTGAACTGTGTCGGCGGTTTTTTCAGTGTGGGCGGGCTGTTTCTTGTCCTTCTCCCACAGTTTATTCTTTGCTCGCCGGCGGGGGGGGGGATAGGGGAAGAAGAAAGAGTGTTTTTATGGGTTTTTTACATAATTTTTTTTACTTTTTTTTTTTTGGGGGGGGGGGAGGGGTTGTTTTGGTCTGTATGGTGGATAATTTTCTTTAATATAATATATATATAGGCCTATATATATATGGTACTACACGTATGTTTATGTATACATAATTAATTGTCTATGCTGGTGGTAAACATTTAAAGCTGAATTTATATCTACTGACCTCATACAACCCCAATATTTCAAATGCTTTTGTTCAATCTATTCACACAATACTTTATTAAACATACCCATAGCTGAACGCTTACTTTGAGCAAAAGTGAAGGATACATACATATTCCGTCTTTGGTTTGTTTGATAAAAAGGAACCCCCCCCCCCCCCCCCCCACTCTCAAAACAAGTTCAAAAAGTCTCTTTAGCTCAGTTAAATCCTCACACATGGGCTATATTAATGTGGCCTCACGACAAAGTGGAGCCAGCCCCCTAATAATCAAGTAAGCTCCAAATGGAGGGCTAAAGTTTACTTTAACAGTATATTTTCTTTTTTTTTTCCTTTCAGAGAAGGTCAAACTTCATCGGAGGAGTGGCAGCGGCTGTACGGAAAATGTTCGGGAAATGAGATCTACCACATCCGGCTTGGTGACAGCAATTTCTTTGGTGACTATGAAGGGAAGAGCTTCACATACGCTTCTTTCCACGCTCATCGAAAGTAAGCAATGTGTTGGGGATTTAGGGGGGGGGTGGTGTTTTAGTAGACTTTTTACGGCACTCGCAACTGCATAAGGTCATATGAGCACCAAGGGGCGTATGTCAGCAGAGAAGTCTTTACAGGGAATCAGGCTTACTCTGCTCACCTCTCTAGCTTCAACAGCACAAAGTCTGCTTCAACTATCAAGGCACCCCGGAAATAGCGGGTCTCAAGAGTGTGACGAACATACAAAAGAAGTAGAAGAAAATTATAATCGTAAGGATTAGGGGAAAAAAAGCAGCAGTACCCTGTTGTAGCTCAGGCATAGTTTTGAGCATGACATTGATGAATCAGCCCATTTACGATTCTGCTGTGCATTAGAACGAGAAATGTCCCCCTTTGAGAATGGCCTAAAGACACTTCAGTCAGTGGCACCGCCCCGGGGGGTTTTAAGTAGTGTGTTGTTACCATATGTGAGGCATTGTGGTGAAATAAGGCGCTCGTCAAATTAATGAAATTGTAGAAACAGGCTCCGCCAGTTTTGTCGAATGTTTGTTTTTTTGGCTCAGCACTTTTTATGTCCATGTATAAAAATACACTTCCATGTAAACTTTACTGTAAAACGTTGATTAATGGCACAAAATATGTAAATTTTCAGTTTTACAATTTATAAGTATACAAAAAATAATAAAAGGCCTGTTATACTTAAAGAATATGACATCAATAGAAAATCTACAAATTTGACCCAAGTGTCTATTTTTGGCCAAAATTTTCACTTTTGGATTGCGAGAAGTAACTCATTTTGTTGGCACATGTATATGACATTGAAATAGCACTCGACCCCACTTAAAGAACACAAGCGTTTTATAAATACAATACACGTAGCATCACATTAACAGTACATTGTGTTCTGACTAAAACTCTATAGGCCTACATATTTTATCTTAATATTCTAAAATCAGAAATGCTTTTAACTGACACTTGAATAAATCAAAAGATTTGATCTCTGTTAAACTACTTGGCGAAGTATTCTGTACATCCGAGCCAAGATATACAAATGCCCTTTTGCCTATTGTTTGTAAGTTTCTAGATGGTAAAAGTGAAAAGTGCGATTCTAGTTTTATTTTTCTCTTCTTGATATTTCATTTCGGTGATGAAGGCTTGTTGTGATATATTATATATATATATATATATATAATTAATCATTTGGGCTTGCACATATATCATCAGTGCCTTTCACCCCTGGCAGGGTATAGGCCACATATAAGCTCCTTCCATTTATCTCTGTTCTGGGCCATCCTTCCTAGCTCGTTCCAAGTGAGCTTCATCTCTCTCATGTCCCTTTCCACACATCTCCTCCATGTTTCACGTTGCCTATTGCATATATATAAAGCAAATTAATTATTTGGGCTCTGTGCGTGTGGGATCACTTTTTAAAAAATTGGAATGTAGGGCCTATATAAAAATATTGTAATTCATCTCATCCTAGGTATGGAGTGAGTTTGGTAGGGGTACAGCGAGATTTGCCTGGCAGCACGATACAGCTGAATCCCGGCCCACGGCACATCATGAGGAAAGCAGACATTTGTTTTTATATGAATATAACGAAGGAAGAAAACTCGGCCTTCATCCTGGCTCATCCGAACCGAGATCCGTCTGCGGTGGAGAGGGCAAGGTTACCACAGGGTACAGAGAAGGCTTCACGAGTTGCCAGTATGATTGCTAGTGTGGGTAAGTTTGGCTGAAAAATGTTGAAAAATCTGGCTAACAGAGACAGGGACAAAAATTTGTTTTTTACAACAATAGAAACTTATGAATATTTGAGTAAGCTTTTCTTAATAATGATCGTAATAATAGATTCGGTTTGTGTAATGTAATTTTACTACAAGAATGTTTTAAACAAGTTATAACTACTCTGACATGACAGATGCTGCAGCATTCTGAAACATTTCCAGCATCCTAAGAAGCGTTCGTTACATATAATGTATATATGATATTATGTATAATGCTACCCTTTTATTGTCCATTTACCTGTCCCCGTGGTTTTATGCACCACACATAATTTAGCAAAATTTGATCATTTTAAAAATAATATTTACTGATTTTTCTTAATCATTCTTTATTAAAATTAACAGAATCGCATAATTTCACGTTTTTGGGCTCAGTTTGCATAATATGAGAATTTTTCTTGCATAAAACGATGGGGACAGATTTACTGTGTCTTTGTGAATGCTTTGTTTGGTCTCTTAACGTGTCTTTGTGTGTTCTCTTTGTCTTTTTTGTGTGCTGGGTTCAGGCATTAATACGTCTTTGTTTGTGCTACGTGTGTGTCATTGTGTGTGCTATGTTCAGGCTCTTAATGGGTCTTAGTGAATGTGCTATGCTCTATCACTAATGTGATGTGTCCTTGCGTGAGTGCTATGTTCCGTTACTTATGTGTTTTTGTATGTCATGTTATATTCAGGCACTGTGGCTTTGGAGCTTCAGCACACACGAGTGTCTACCTTCAGCTCCGACACGAACCTCATTACAAGAACGGGAAGCAGGTCTAGGAATCTCAGCCTGCCAAAGGTAGTGATTATTTCACTGTTTGGGATGTTTAAGTTGAAAAAGCCTTTTTTTTTGTAAGTCTCTAAGGGCTCGATCTGAAACGGACATCAGCAATATTAGATTGTCACTATTTTCTCTCTTCTGAAGCTCTAAATAACCTGTTTTTTTCCCATCTCCCACTCTGTTCATGCTAGTAAACTATTTATTCTTGTTTTACTTCCACCTAATTTGTTCTCATAGAAAGCAGATTATTTGCCACGAGTGATTGTAGTGACATACTTTGCCTCCATAACGGAATTTGAATGTAAAATCTAGAATGTGTGAATGTGTCGAGTGTATTTACACAAACATATAGACCTTTAATTCCCAATTTTTTTGTTTGTTTCACAGAATTTCAGAAGCATAACTGTACTCGATTTACTCATTATTTATATTTCTTTTACTGTCTCAGTAACACAACTCAGCTCATTTGTTTGAGTTACCCTCCATTTCCAGGGTCTTAACATCCAGAGTTTACAAAAGAGGCCGAGTATAGCGCCTGTGCCTGCCACTCTGGAGGCAAACAACATCCACATCAACATCACCGGCTCCGACACGGAGGACGAGGAAGAGGAACCCTGTGATATGGAGCCTGATGATTTTGTTGAGTAAGCAACTAGAAGAAAAATCTGTCCCCGTCGTTTTATGCAAGAAAAATTCGGAAATTATGCAAACTGAGCCCAAACATGTGAAATTATGCGATTCTGTTAATTTTAACAAAGAATGATAATGGAAAATAATCAGAAATTATGCACAAAATTATCAAACTTTGCTAAATTATGCCGGGTGCATAAAATCACGGGGACAACAAAATATAAAATAAGAGGAGTAGGAGAAGGAAGTGTGTTTTTTGTCAGATCATTATATAGCAAACAGAGAGCATGACAAAAAATTACTGAAAAGACATCTTACCAAATTCATTTTGATGTTCCTCTTGTATCCGGCCAATTAGGAGTGCACCAAAACTGTAGCCACAAAAAGTCTTAATTATTTTAGTCAGAGGAGAATGGTAATGATCCTCCAACTCCTTTCTCCTCTAGTTTTTTTTCTTCACTTCTTTATACCTTTTCCCCTTCTCCTTTTCCTCCTTCCATGATCATTTACTCCCAATTGATTTAGTTTTGAAAATTTTTTTAATTTTATCTTCATTGCTGTCCCCGGTATCTAATTTGTGATGAGAAAGGAATACAGTCAAAACTGCTTTGATGACCAATTTTCCAAGACAATCAACAATCACTTGTACAGTACAAACAACTGATTCCAGTGGCGGATGGTGTTTGACTGTACCTAAACTTTCGAAACGACAGTGTAGTGAAATATTTGTGCTGACTAATTTGATATATTAATTTAGTGACACATAGTGATCTGTGGTCTTTTATCTGTCCTGGTGGTTTTATGCACCCCGCATAATTTAGAAAAAATTTGATCATTTAAAAAATAATTTCTGATTATTTTTCTTTATCATTCCTTGTTAAAATTTATAGAATCGCATAATTTCCCATTTTTGGGCTCGTTTTGCATAATTTCAGAATTTTTCTAGCTTAAAACGACGTGAACAGTTTTATGTGATATTCATTCATGTTCTACTAATGGACACGTCCTTCTAATACAGATGTTCAATTAATTGAAATGATTGAAATTTTCATATTTCAACGTCAATTTCCTCTTTCACAAAATGGTTTTTCTTTGTGGTCGTGCCAGATATGTCCGTGGCTTCCCTCCTGTGACTCCGTATGTCGGCACGAGCCCGACTCTATGTCATCTGATGAGAGAGAAGAGACCCATGTGTTGCCTTCAGCTTTCTACAGTAAGATTTTTTAAAATTCTGCTTTCTGTGAAGTTTAGCGTTTGACTGGGCAGATAGTGGGCCATTTGGAAGAAGGGTTGTGTGTGTGTGTGTATGTGTTTGTGTGTGTGTGTGTGTGTGTGTGCATGTGTTCGTGTGTGTGTGTGTGTTTGTGTGTTTGTGAGTGTGTGTTTGTGTGTGTGTGTGGTTTTTTATCTTGATAGAACTTGGAACGAAGATCATAGAAATGAGAATGTAGTAAATTGTTCAAATAAATGAACGGGTTTGTATTTCTATTGGTGAATATTCCTCAAAAGCAGTTGGGAGTGGGGGGGAGAGAGAGAGAGAGAGAGAGAGAGAGAGAGAGAGAGAGAGAGAGAGGGTGTGTGTATGTGTGTGTGAGAGAGAGAGGGTGAGAGATGAATAAAGAGAGAAAGAGAGAGAGAGAGAGAGAGAGAGAGAGAGAGAGAGAGAGAGAGAGAGAGAGAGAGTTACGTTGTGCTATGCAATGAAGAGTGCTATATTGTGCTATATAGCTTATGTAAGACTCCTCCCATGAATCATGCCATGTTATATTGTGCTATGCAATGAAGTGTGCTATATATTGAGTCATGCCATGATATGATGTGCTCTAATCCCCAGGTGTGTTATATTGTGTTTTATAGGAGACTAGCATTGAAGCATACAAAGCTAAATTGTGCTATTTAATTAAGCGTGTTACGATGTGCTATTGCAGTGTTATATTGTACTATAATCCCCAGGAGTGCTATGCTGTGCTATATATAAGAGACTGTCATTGAATCACGCCATGCTACATTGTTCTATAACCCCCAGGAGTGCTCCCACTGCCCCCACCGCAACGCCCGGGAGTACAACTGGTCCAACCCCGCCATTATCGTTGCCGCCGACTACGCCAGCTCGGGTCTCTACAACTTCATTGTGCCTTTAAGATCTCACGTTCGCCCCAAGAAGTCCCTCAGTCCCATCGTTCTTCTCTTAACCAAACCGTGAGTCCCAGATTTACTTGTCATGTCTTATGGCTCATGGCATTTTTAGAAATTGATTATGATAATAATAATTTTTTTTTAAAATTATTATAATAGGCCCTAATAATAATAATAATTATAATAATAATAATAATAATAATAATAACATGGATAATAAAATGATAATGATGATAATAATGATAATGATGATATTAACAATAATATTAGTAATAATAATGATAATTTAGTAAAAATAATAATAAAAATAATAATAATGATAATAATAATTATTATTTTTATTATTTAATACGGATATAGTAATAGTAGCAATAATACTAATACTAAAAATAACAATACTTCTAATACTAATATTACTACTACTACTATTAATAATAATAATTTTAATGATAGACTAATGATAATAATGGTAATAATAATAGTAATAATATTAAGAGTAATAATAATAATAATAATAATAATAATAATAATAATAATAATGATCATGATGATGATATTGATGATGTAGATTATTTTTATTGTGCCTACACCTGTGAGCACAGAGGTCTAGTGCAATACATAAACTCAAGCACACATTCATCAATGAACAATAACTGTGTCATTCAAACAAATGTAAGATGTTACCTTTATATTACTCTACTCAACCACGGATTTCAGTTTCTCAGGAAGATTGCTTTCACAATATACTTTTCTGTTCGATTGACACAGTAAAATTTTCAAAAACTGATTCATGTGAAATAAATTTTCCTTTATATATGTGTCATGATACGGTGGAACCAGGTGCTTGTCAATTTTTCGGCATGTGGAGTTATTGGTACCATCTGAAAGCTTTTATTCATTTGCCTTGCTTTCAATTTAAAAGAATACCCATCTGTCTTAAGAAGAAGTCAAGATATTTGCGATTGAAAGAGGTGAAGCCTCCTGGTTTCAGTGGTGAAATTAGCGAGAAAAAGGCTGCCAAAATTTGTTAACTCCAATAGCTAAAGAGTCCTCGAAAACTGAAGAATGACACTGTTTGTGCTTTTAATCAAAGTTTTTCGGTAAAATCCACACACAAATGTGTTCTTTAATGGGCATGCAAGGTGATGAGCCCAAAAAACGAAAATTTAATCAAAACTCACAAAAATGCCAGTTTCTTCACTTTGATTATTTTGACGAGCGCCTGATTTCAACACACTGCCTCACATATACTTTTCTTTTCACGTGGTGTCTAAAAATCTGTTGCTCTATACTGTCCCCATCGTTTTATGCAAGAAAAATTATGAAATTATGCAAACTGAGCCGAAAAATGTGAAATTATGCGATTCTATGACTTTTAACAAAAAATGATAAAGGAAAATAATAACAAATTATGCAAAAAATGATCAAATTTTGCTAAATTATGCGGGGTGCATAAACCACGGGGGACAGTCTATAATGATGTGTTTTTAAAATGTTTTTGGCTTTTTTTCAGGCCTGACAGTGGTTTCTTGGCCTTGATCAGTTATTTCCCTCTAGTCTTCTGGATGAGAGGTTCTATTGACTGGTGAGAGGTTTTATGTTTGGAGGCTGGGGGTTGCTTTTTCTTTTTTGTTCTATGCCAGTTGTGTGCTCTGTAGGTAAAGTCTATTGATTTGTTGATATCAATTATATTATGTAATTTAACTGCTTCCTTCAAAGACAGAGTTGCGGATTTTTCAGTATAAATTGCGGAAATTTGGATTTCTAAAAGTATCCGGATTTTGTCCAACATGTATGTGTTCTATTGCACTTTGTATACAAATTTTAATAGTTGTGACACAAGATGTATCCACAGGGTCCCAAAAATTCAGTGGGAAGTAGCCATTTGTGCAAGTTTTTTGTTGTTTTTTTTAAAGCATTTGTGCAAGTTTTTGTCTTGGACAGGTCGCCATTAGAACAGATTCGACTATATTATTTTAAATATTTTGTGTAAATTGACTGAATAATATTCTATAAAATATACTGGTAATATGATATTTTTTTACCTTTTCCTTATTTTAGCATCGAAGACCTGTTGAAGGCGGGGATCCACATAACGGACAACGTGGTGGTTGTGAACAAAGAGACGTCCAACGCTAAAGACGAGGACACTCTGGCCGACTGTAACACCATTGTGTCAGTTCAGACAATATTCAGGTGACGACGAAAAGACACATAATTTATGTAGGCATGTATAAAGACACATAATTTATGTAGGGATGTAGAAGGACACATTTATCTTAATTTATCTTACTCTTGTACATTGTACTGTATTGCAAGGCGCTCAGAGCCTAAGTACTTTATTCGGGGTTGAGCGCTATATAAATGTCATTTATTATTGTCATTAGGGCTTATTTTACCAGCTAGTTTGATTCTTCTTCCAAAATCGAAGTGTGGTCAGCAGCCACATTGATTTTTGTTTTGTGTATGTGTCCTTTTGTCGGACTGAGGGTGATGTATTTGAAAGGACTTTTGTATAATGGACGGGTCGCTATGTGTGTAAAGTGTCGTTGTGTTTACTGTGGAAAGTGTATCTTATTGTGAGGCACCTGGAGCCAATTCTTTGTTATAGGTGGGAGCCTCTTCATTCTTGTATATTATAAAGCTGGCTAGTTATTGATCTTCAAGGACCATACCTGAAGCAGCGTTTTGAGCTTTCGTGGGTTTTATTCTGTTTGTATTTAGAGCGTCCATGCACATACTTTTGCTTGCTTTGATGTTTGATATTAACAATTTCAAGTCTTTAATAGACATTATCATGTTTGTACTTGGGTCTCGGTGCGGTGGCAAAATAGTTAGTGCACTTGTCTCTGAAGCGGAAAGTCCGGGTTCAAGCCTCGGTTTGGACAAGTATTTTTTTCACCCCCTCCTACCCACCCAGAATCTAGAAGTAATGGGTACCTCACTTTGAGTAGGGGAAGTAAAGGCGGGGTGGAAAGGAACTGGCCACCTACCACAATATGTCAAAAACCCAGGAAGTTGTCTCACTAACAAGGCAATCCCCAGTGTCCGGATCGGATGCGGGAACAACTTTACTTTTTACTTGGGTCTCAGAAATCAATATTAGAATTTTGTTTGTAATGTCTCAGCTGCATCTTGCTTTATCATAATTTATTTTTTCCTTCTCTAGGTTGTTTCCAAAAGCAAATATCATCACGGAAATCTCTGCTGCCCCCAATATGAGATTTATGCAGTTCAGGCCTGATGACTTGTACGCCTTATCAATTTCTAAACAAGAAAAGGTAAATTTTTCTCTATGTTTTATTCTTTGTTGTGTTGTTGTTGTTGGAAAATACAATACAAAGGCCACTTAAAATGACATGAGACCATTGTAAAAGAGGTGCTTGAAGGAAGGATGTAGGGAAGAAGAGCCAGGGGAAGGCAAAGAGTAACATGGATAGACAATATAAAAACATGGACTGGCCTGGATATAGCAGAATGTGCAACGGCAGCTTGCGACCGTGAATAATGGAGGGTCATTACACGGCAAACTCTGAGTCAGAGATGACACTTCCAGGTATCCAGGTGTTGTCCCATGTCTGTTCTCAACTTCCTCAGTGTACTTTCTTGTGTTATCTTTGTCAGGTTGTAAGATGTCGATATGTTAGTGATTGATGGGAGCTCTGGTGTGGAATTGCTTCTTTTCTATCAAACATTTATTGTCCATATCTCTCGTTCTCCTTTTCTATGTCAGTTACTCTCCACAACTCTAATCTTCTGCATTTATATGACCTATTTCTGTTGCAAGTGCCATAAAACTCTGATTAGAACTAAAACGTCTATATCGGTTTGCTGCTTGTTTCTTGTCAATATCTTAAGTAAAATTGCTCTGCATGTATGACAGACGCCTACTCTCTTTGACAAAAAGCTACATGAATGTGCAAACAATACTTTCTTGTTTCTGTCTAACTGTTTCAGTTTCTTTTTCTGACTTTTTCCTTCGCTGAATTACCTTTATTTTGTAGATGTGCTTCTCTTTACTAAGACAAACAACAACTTTAGAGTATTTTGAAAAGAGAAAAGAGAGGCATCGGGATGAAAACAGGTGCTAGTCAAAATAATGAAATTAAGGAAACAGGCATTTTTCTGCCAGTTTGTCAATTTTCATCATATTTTTGTTTTTTGAACCAACACCTTGTATGTCAATATAAAAACTTATTTCCATGTAAATTTTACTGAAAAATGTTAATTAAAGCCGCAAAATATGTACATTTCCAGTTTTCAAGGACTCTCAAGGTATTTAAGTTACCGAACTTTAGCAGCTATTTCCTTGATAATTTTACCACTGAAACCAAGCGACCCCACCTACTTCAATCAACAAGCATTTTGACTTTTTGTTCAAGGTAGATGGGTACTTTTTTCATTGACAGCAAAGCAAATGAATAAGCTTTCAGATGATACCAATAATTCCACATGTCCAAAAACTGACGAGCGATTGATTCCACTGTGTCGCAACACAAATGTTTTGATTTATTAAGCCTTAATTGTTTGTGCTTTGAAAATACATGTGGCATGATGCAAACTTATAATTATGTGTGTAAACTATTATTTCGTCAACAGAAAGAGCGGGAACGAGGCTCCAACATCTACTACATGTTCCGTCTGCCTTTTGCTGCGGGCAATGTGTTCAGTGCCAGCATGCTTGATGCTCTGCTCTACCAGGTAATCAAAGATGAGTCTCTCTAATAATAATAATAAATGAGATTTATATAGCACTCAACCCTGATTAAAGTACACAGGCTCTGAGCACTTTACAATACAGTATAACGTACAACAGTAACATAAAACGTTGTGTTCTGACTAAAAGAAAATCACTCCAAATATTCATCTTATCAATTTAAAAACAGAAACGACTTCTTTACTTGGTGTTATTCTATTCTATTGGGTTTCTATTTCTTTTTTGTAACAGTTGTGAACACATCACTTCCTTAGTGTTTGTCGTGGGTTGTCTGCTCAATGAAATAGCTCGATTATTAGAATTTGAACGTTAAATAAATGGAACTGGAACATGAATGTTTGATGAAAGGTAAGTTGAATGTTCAATTACAAGGAGCTTGGAAGTTTGAAAAAATAGAATTGATTGCTTTTAAGGGGGCTATCCCGAAAAATGTTGTTTTGAGAAAATCAGAGGTAAAGTTTTTTGCCCCTTGTTCAGTTTCTATGAAAGACAAGGAGAGTTTTCTCTATAACTAAAAAAATATACTCACCAATGAAACCAAACTTCTTCTATAGGTAGGGCAACGCCATCTTTTGATGTATTTCAAGATTTCTGAAAATCCCTGAAATCTGGGTTAGCCCGCTTGTCCTTAAAAGCGATCAAATTGAATATTAAATACATGGAACATGAATATTTGATTACGAATATAGGGAAGTTGAATGTTTGATTACAATAGGAACTTGGATGTTTGACAAGACAGAATTTGAATGTTTTCAGGCATTTGTCAAAGACTACCTTATAACCTTTGTGAGGCTTCTGCTGGGTATCGACATGGCTGTGGGGTCCGGTCACTTAGGATGTGTAAGTATTCAGGTCACGGTTGTCACTGTGGCATGTTTTGAGTCAGTTTTGACATTTTCATGACGTTACAATGGTAATTGAATTCAAGTAATTCAAGTAAGTAAGTAATTCTACTGCTGTCGTATGTGTAAGTGTGAAGTGTGCTTACAAAATGAGTTGCTTCTCGAATTCAAGCCTTTTAGAAATACACCACGCTTATAGGTGAAGTTTTTACAGTTTATAAGTGTATGAAATAATAAAAGGCATGTTATACTTAAAAGAATATGTCATCTATGGAAAATCTAGTTGATTTTTGGCCAATATCTCCTATTGTGGATTGCGATGATTAGCCAACTCGCTTTGTCAGCACACCACACAGTTGTTAGGCTCTTTGCTGCTATACATGATGGACGATCAGGGTTTGATTCCTGTGTAGGTAGAACTAGAATTGTATTTTATTGTTAGTAAAATGATAATTAACTAGAATTTGTTTTAAAGATACAAACATTAGCTTTATCCTAAACACATTCCAATTTCTTCGTTTTGATTAACATTAAGTGAATTTTAAATTAAGCATATTATACTAGGATGAAATTCTTGACAGAGGCAAAATAACTACATTTCTTTCGATGACAAGTGGAATCACCTCTGTCATTGTAGGCCTACCATAATCATTTACTTTTTATTTCTCCTTAATGGTGTTGGTTTTGCTTTCTGACACAGGTAAAAGTTGGCAAAGACGACCTGTGGATTCGAACCTACGGCCGTCTGTACCAGAAGCTATGCTCACAAGCATGTGAGATACCGATTGGGATCTACCGCACACAGCCACATGTCGGTACAGAATCTGTCTCTGTGAGTATTTTTTACTTTGCATGTGTGCCCGAATTTATGACTCTGATTATGAAGCAAATTATATTTCTTCCTTTTTCTGAAAAATATTAAGGTAGCTTTACTTTGTTGAGAAGTATTTTTCTTTGCAATTGTAAAAAAAATATCACATAAGTTGATTGATGTGTTTGTGTGTAGGTTTGTGTGCATTTGGAGAGAGAGAGAGAGAGAGAGAGAGAGAGAGAGAGAGAGAGAGAGAGAGAGAGGGAGGGAAAGAGAGAGAGAGAGAGGGAGGGAGGGAGATCGAGAGAGAGAGAGAGAGAGAGAGAGAGAGAAAGAGAGAGAGAGACAGACAGACAGACAGACAGACAGACAGACAGACAGACAGACAGACAGACAGACAGACAGACAGACAGACAGACAGACAGACAGACAGACAGACAGACAGACAGACAGACAGACAGAGAAAGATACAGAGTTACAGAGACAGAGAGAAAGAGAACAAGAGAGAGAGAAGATGGAAGAGAGTAACAAGTAAAACAGACAGCGACACCCATAAACGTTAGATGATAGAATAGAAAGTCAGAAATCTATAGTGTACATGTTCACTGTCAGTAAATGTTACCTCCCATGCTGAAATCTTTAGCCTTTAGTTTGTATTGAGGCACTTTTTAGTCACTGGAGCCAGCAGTGTGCATGACAAAGACGCTTTGCGTGTTTTACTATGATCCATAGCGATATGAGAGAAATATTCTGTGTCTCTATTGTACTGGCCATCAAAGCATGGGATGCCCGATTGAAAAGACAACATGTGTCAGTGTTTATTTATTATTTATAGACTATTTTTATTTTTAGAAGGTTTATTTTCACTTAGGAGAAAGAATTTATAATTGTGATATTGTCCTTTTAATTTCTGTCCTCTGTCTATGTTTGAGAGAGGAAAACCCAGTGGTATGTTTGTAGTGAATATTGAGAAAACTTCAAGAAACAAATTTCTGGCAAGAGAAACTTTAAAGCTCATAAAACGACGTAAGTAGCTAAAGAGACATCATCATGTTCAAGATTTTGCTTTTTTCGTTTAGCGCAGATGCTTACATTAGCTAGTTGTTTTTTAAAAATCTCTTTCAGTTTTATTTATTGTCTTTAAGTTAGGCCTACACTTTTGGACAGTTTAGCACCTCACTGGTAATGACATAAGTGAAGCATAATTTGCCAAGTCGTGGCGAGGTTTACCAATCTAGACAATCATTTTTAAAAAATTGTTATCCATCTATTAATATTATATAGGGGGGGGGGCTATACAGTCGAACCTGCTCTAGCAATCACCTGCCCGTTGTAGCCTACAACGACTGCTTTCCATTTCTTACCCTGTGGGTTTTTTTTTTAAATACTATAATGACACTGTCCAAGAGGACTGTCTGTCTAAGATGACCTTTTTTTCGACTCAACAATAGGTGGCTGTCTTGGAAAATGTCCCCTGTAAACCGATAGTCAAACCTGCTCATACGATCACCAGTCCAAGACTAAATAATCTATTAATAATATTATCTATTTGTGGTGGCCGAATTTTGCTATTCAAAAGGCTTAATTTTAATGGCTGCATCGATCGACATGCGGTTTTCGCCAAAAGATTCTTTAAAATATTCTCCAGATCATGACGCCCTTAGTTTTTTCAGTTTTGAGACAATTTTGCTGCAAAAAGCTAAATTTCTTTATTTCGCCGATCGCTTTTGTAGGCCGATGCTTCTATCTCTGTAATTTTAGAAAATCCGGAGCGGAAGTGATATTTTGCTAGGCGCATTTTGTTTTGAGATCTAGACCTTCTAATTTTTTGCAGTTCTTATATTGCACCATTCCAGTAGAGTGTGAATATAGTAGGCCAATGACTTTCGGTTTATGTTAATGCACTGATCATTCCTTTCATCGAAAGGGGGCCCAGCTAGTATGATCTATAGCCTACAAATGACTACTTCCCACTTCCCACTTACCCACCTTGCGTTTTTAAATAAATATTATTGTTATCAGTCTGTCCAAGAGGACAGGTTCGACTGCATAAAATAACAAAACCCATAACTTTTTTGCATACGTTTTAAACAGAAGAGCTGCGTTATATATTATACTGCAATATAGTGTAAAGTGCATAGAGAGCTTGCTGTTGAGCGGAGCTATGCACTATACAAATGCTATTCATAATTATTGTTTATTATTTTATTAGGCTATTATTATTATTATTATTATTATTATTTGCCTATTATTATTAATATTATTAATATTGCTGTATCTCTCATTTATTTTGTTACTCTCTCTGTTCCCACCATAATAATTTGTGTTGGTTCTCATCCTCTGTTTCTCACTCACTCCCTAAACTTTCCCAGCCGCCGAAATCTCGATGGGGCAAGCAGCCTAGCTCTGGAGTGAGTAGTGAGGTGGTGTGTGTGTGAGCACTGCCAAAGCCACCACAGCCCTTGATAAACCTTTGTCCTTTGTACCTTGTGCACGACATGAAGGGTCGCTTTGTGACACTTTGTCCGCTTATTGCCCGTCATTCCTAGCATCCCTAACACTCACTCACTCGCTTCTACAAAAAGGTGCAGGGTCTCAGAGCGTTACTTAGCTAACGCAATAACAAGAATAGTTGGTGTTGGACCATAATCAATAATGATTTATTTATAGGGGCTCCTGCAAGTTGGTGTTGGACCATAATCAATAATGATTTATTTATAGGGGCTCCTGCAAGTTGGTGTTGGACCAAAATCAATAATGATTTATTAATTTATAGGGGCTCCTGCAAGTTGGTGTTGGACCATTATCAATAATAATTCATTTATAGGGACTCCTGCAAGTTGGTGTTCGATTAAGATAAAGAAAAGGAATGACGTGATTTAAGTGAATACACAAACACTTTATTGATATTATATGAATTTCTATTGGGTAGTTTGTTTGTTTTTTGTTGT
>NW_004798094.1:259958-264358 GCF_000002075.1 Aplysia californica | reverse complement strand
CTTTCTCTCTCTCTCTCTCTCTCTCTCTCTCTCTCTCTCTCTACCTCTACCTCTCTCACGCACTTACTCACTCGTTCACTCACCCACTCATTCATTTACTGACTCATTCACTCATCCATTCACTTACTCACTCTCTCCCTCCTAAATGCACACTTATGGAAGCACAGAAAAAAAAATCAACTAATACTAGTAATACTATTGGTGTTGGTTCCTATTAAAAAAGAAAAACAGAATCTACTTATTAATGGCTGCAGGGAGATCAGATTCTTCTTTCAATGAAGCCCTGACACTCACAACTGAAGGAAGATGATGAGAATTAAACTTTATAGAAATTAATCGACCCTGGCTTTTGACTGAATCCCGAAATCAGGAATCTTAAAAGATTAATAATTGCTTTTTTAAATTATTTTTTTTAAAAAGCATTTTATATTTCTATCAGTTTCCCTCCATACACCGTTTCCACTTTCAATTTCCCCTGATCTTTTGCCTTATTAAATGCTTAATATTATTTTTATGTCCACTATCACTGTATACTTGCTTCTTCCTTTTTCACTCATTCCATTGTCCAACGTTATGAGCTGTCGCCTCCATCCAAACTGTCGCTTTTATTGTGTCATAGGTCATAAAGAATAATCATATCTTTCCTTAATACTTAACTTTGACCAATCAGTATATTAAGAAGAGAATAGGGGAAAAGCGACGGTGGTCACAAATTGATAATTTTGTGAGGATGCCAATTTTTTAAAGCTTGTGGATTCATTATATTTGTTTGACTGGTGGTTTATTGTTAAGTATTGTTGAATGGGAAATCTAACAACAATAATCAACCATCAGTAGAATAGAAATAGGTCTACAGTTATGAGTCTACACGCGTTCAAAATTGGTACCCTCACGATTTTCAGTTTGTGACTACCGTTGTTTTTCCCCTGTAGTCTTCGTATGAGTCCCGTGTAGCGGTTAAGGCATTTGCAATCGCACACATAAGAACCTAGTTTGATTCCCGTGTTGGGAGGATTTTTATCTAGATCTCGGTCTTTCTGCTGGGACTTTCTGTTCCCCTCTGCCCCAGGTGGGTCTGACACTCAGGGTTGAAGCCTGTCTCTTAAAATAAGATCTAAATTGTATTGGGGTTGACACAACACCGAGAACGTGTGTACATTCAAAAGAAAATTATAGCTTGTGTCTGTAAACATTTGGCTTCAGAATAGTGAGGCACTCAATAAGTGATATTTTGCATGGGTGTAGTGCTGATTTCAACACTGTAATTGTGGAGTACATAACATTATATAATCTTTACTTATATAAGTGACTCCCTCTGATAGTAAAGCCAGGGTGAATACTACTTTGATCAAATGGCAGGTGTTGTACCTTGCCTTATCTAATATTATTATGAGCGGTTTGAGGGAACATCATATTACTCAGTGCTTACCTGAATGAGCGATATCACCCACAAGTGGACGATTTGTAACTGGTCGCTTTTAAGGACAAGCAGGCTAACCCGAATTTCGGGGGGTTCCAGCAATCTTGACCTACTCCAAAAGTGGGCCATACTCTACCTATAGGAGAAGTTTGGTTTCATTGGTGTGTATATTTGTTTGGTTATAGAGAAATCTCTCCTTGTTTTTTAAAGAAACTGAATAAGGGGCAAAAGCTTTACCTTCAATTTTCTCAGAACAGCATTTTTTTCGGGATAGCGACCACTTCTAGTGTGCGATGGAGATCACTCGGCGGGTAGTGACAGCGTGTTTTTTTTATGCCCCGCTTAGAAAACGCACGACTATATACTCGTAAGAGGACGGTACAACAATTTTTGCTCTAGATTGTGTCAAAAATGGGTGCTGGCCATAAAAAAGGTTGACAAGCATTACTCTAACTCATTCTGGTCTCTAGCCCTAGTAAAGAGAGCCAGGAGCTGGTCCCTGTAGTATCAGTAGCTAGTTGTGCCACTTAACTCACTTACTGTGTGTGTGTATGTTTGTGTGTATATAATAATACACATTAATAAACATTAATAAACGTGTATGTACTCATCCATTTTCCCAGCCAGTAGTTTTAGATGTGGTTCCCTGACTGAAACTGTATTGTAATGCTGGATCACTCCCCCCTCCTCCTCCATCCCAAAATCTACCCCCCCCCCCAAATCCCTCATCCACATCTCCCCACCCTACCTCCACCATCTACCAAAACAATTACATAACTGATGTTGTCCACGTCTATCACATATTATTTTTAACATGCCCTGCCCTGATCGCTTATTCGTCCCTGCTTTCGTCTCTTTCCATCCCTCATCCCCCATCTCTCTCTCTCTCTCTCTCTCTCTCTCTCTCTCTCTCTCTCTCTCTCTCTCTCTCTCTCTCTCTCTCTCCTTCGCCATGTCATTATTATTGTCGTTGTTTATTCATACAATGTTACGAAATTCGTCTTCTCACCCACACACATTTCTCACTGACTGCACTTGCGCTTTTGCAGTGGGAATTTCACTTATCTGGGCTGACATTTTTATTTTTACAACATTTGTCTGTTTCTTCTGTTTTGTTTCAATACCCTTACAAAAAAGTCATTTAGAGTATACATTTGGTTTAGTGATTTGTATACAATGGTATAGATTAAATTATTAACAGCTACATGTACTGATAATAAATATGTATGTGTATAGGGTCTGCTAGCCTTCATTACGTTCTGATCGTGTTATGTAACGACGTCCATATGTTGATGGACTAACCCTTCTTCAACTCCTCTGTTTTCTGTTGTTTTTTGTTGACATAAACAATACACTCTCGCAAAAAAGCAATAGATTTCCCCTTTTCTTTAGACTTAAGACAGTTTTGATACGTACAAAGTTTACTTTGCATTAGACAGAGCAATGTTCTTTTAGCAGGTCTGTTTATTATAATAGTAGAGGGTTTTACGGCGCTCGCAACTGCATAAGGTCATAAGAGCGCCAAGGGGTGGGTGTCAACAGAGACGTCTTTACAGGGAATCAGACTTACTCTGCTCACCTCTCTAGCTTCAACAGCACAAGGTCTGCTTCGACTATCAAGGCACCCCAAAATAGCAGGTCACAAGAGAGTGACAAACATACAAAAGAAGTAGAGGAAAATCACAATAGTAAGGATCAGGAAAGATAAAGCAGTAGTTCCCTGTTGTAGATCTGGCACAGTTACGAGCGTGACATGAATCAGCCCATTTACAATTCTACTATGCTTGAACGAGAAATGTCCCCCCTTTGGGAAGGGCCTAAAGACGCTAGACTACAGTTAGTGGCACTGCCCCGGGGAGGGGGGGTGGGGGGATTTCAGCAGGTCTGTATTGCATAACTTTGCATTGTGTGAAACGGGACAATTTGTAGTGGTCCACTCAAAAACATGTAATAATACTAATATGTACACTGTTTGCTTGTAAGTTGTACGACCCAACAATGCTCTGGGGTCAAATCGTTACATGTGCGCACAGTTTGCTGTGTAAGAACATTGGACAGTTGTCGACTCATAATAATTATGTTCACATTTTGCAGGGTTATACCAGTACTCACGATATGAAAGGCCTACACATTGTGCGTTGCGCTATAAGGCAGCATAATGCGTTCCTGTCAGTTCAAATGTTATGTACAAATTGTGCTTTTTATTAACCTTACCAGTGTGTTCTGGACTACTCAAGTGTATAATGTAAAAATATTATTGCTTTGTGTTAGAACAATGCTCTCTCTCTCTCTCTCTCTCTCTCTCTCTCTCTCTCTCTCTCTCCTCCCTTTCTCTTTCTTTTAGTCTCTCAACACATGAGACTTATACCACGTTCCAACAAAGTGTACAGTTCTTGTAGGTGGTTGGCGGGTGTTCTGGTGTGGTTTGCTCCTTCTTTCCTATCAAATGTCTATCGCCCGTATCTCCCCTTCTTCTATTTTGTGTTTGTTACTCTCTTGTAACACCTCTAATCTTCGGCACTTATATGACCTTGTTGTGTTGCAAGTGCCGTAAAACACTTACTAAAACAAAGTGTACAGTTCTCAACACATGAGACATGTACCAACAACTGTGCCATGTATACCAAAAACTGTACAATTCTCAACACTTGAGAAATATACCAAAGACCAACAAAGTGTACACTTCTCAACACATGAGACATGTACCACGTTCCAACAAAGTGTACAGTTTTCAACACTTGAGAAATATACCAAAGACCAACAAGCGTGCAGTTGTTTAGTGGCTGTTGTTTCTCACCCAGACCCCGTCTTTGATGTCGCGTGACCAGTCTGCCCTCAACTTAGCTTTTAGAAACTCTATAGTGAGTATATCACTGGTCACTCTTTCTCTCTCTCCCTCTCTCTATCTCTCTTTCTCTCTATCTGTGTTGATGTCTCTCTCTCTCTCTCTCTCTCTCTCTCTCTCTCTCTCTCTCTCTCT
>NW_004798094.1:220265-259858 GCF_000002075.1 Aplysia californica | reverse complement strand
TCTCTCTCTCTCTCTCTCTCTCTCTCTCTCTCTCTCTCTCTCTCTCTCTCACTCACACTTTTTCAATGTTGTGGGGATGAAGCGCGATGTGGTCCCTTCCTGGACGTTTCTGTCCTGTTGTTCCTTCTTCGTGGCTTGTTGTCTACATTTTGAGGAGATTGACTTTAGAAGAATGGGTTTATCTTTATCAGAATCTGCTTCTACCAGAATCAGAATGAAAATTCTTTATTAATTTTTTTCTGTCTTCTTTTGGCAGTATTAATTATTGTTTGGTGAATTTTTAATAAATGAGCTTATTGGTTTGCTTGTTTGTTTGTTTTTAATTGTTTTGTTTTTTTTTACACATAGCAGTATTTTCGAAGTTTTCTTAATTAAGCATTACGGGTGCAAGTTATTACAATTGAAATAGGTTATCTTGTACACTATATTTGAGCACAGAATTACTGAATTCAAACACATTTTTCTTGTGACTCGCAGTATTAGTTTTGGTGCGTAATATTAACTGATTTGAGTTATTAGTTTTAGAGAAAACAATTAAATGAAACTATTTCTAACGGATAAGAAGATATAGCAGTTGGAAACAAGATCAATCTTTTCTTCTTTGTTCTCCGACACTGTCCCGTCAACCCGTGTGTCTCTCTGTGATTGGCTTACTGTTCAGGGCCGTTGTTCAACAATTAATGGGGCACGACGAGGTGAAATCAGGCGCTCGTCAATTTTAGGCATATGGGGTTATTGGTATCATCTTAAGGCCTGTTAATTTTCCTTGGTTTTAGTGAAAAAACTAGATTATCCATCTATGCGGGAAAAGTCGAAATATTTGCGATTGAATGATGTCAGGGTCACCTGGTTTCAGAGATAAAATTAGCAAGAGAATGGCCGTCAAAGTTTGGTAATTTCCATAGCGTGAGAGTTCTTGGAAAGGGAAAATCTATAGTTTTTGTGCCTTTAACCAATGTCTTGCAGTAAAACCCACACATAAATATGTTTTTGAATGGACATAAAAGGTGTTGAGCCTCCCCCCCCCCCTCCAAAAAAAAAAAAGAAAGAAAGAAAGGAAAAAAGGAAGAAAGGAAGAAATTTAAAAGAAAAAAAAATTGCCTGACGGCCAGAAAAACACCTGTTTGAAGAGTTTCTCTGATTGTATACTTTCGACGAGCTCCTGATTTCACCACCCTGCCTCACAATACACGTAAAAGCTTGTGTTGTTGTTTCGATGCTTTCACTTTCTGGTGTCTCGGGCTACGATTTCCTCGTGGTTTCGCTTCTGACTGTCTTGTCAGTTACTGTGTAGTCATTGGTGGTAGATTCTGATGTGGTGTTTGTCTGGTCGTCTGGTCGTCTGGTCGTCTTGTCGTCTGGCAAACCTATGTGTGTGTTCTCTCCTCTCTACATTCTGCGGATGAGCAGTACTTTCATTCCAACCTATATTTGCACTACTCTGTACTATAATAATGTTGATTATGTTCAAAACTGTTCTGAACCTCCCTCATTCACTACATTTTAATATCCCAACGACGAGTAGCACGTTAATTCTACTCTATATTTGCGCTGTACTATAATATGGACAATGTACACAACTATTTGGTATTTCCCTCATCCTCATCCCCTACTTTCTACAAATTCTAACGATGGGCAGTACTAGTATTCCATCTTATGTCGAATCTGCATAAAACTTTTCTGAATTTGCCCCATAGTATCGTACTCTCCATAAGCCAAATCTAAAGATCAGGGATATATCTACTTTTATTCCAATCTATACTGACTATGTATAAAGCTTTTCTTATTTTGTAATTTTCTTCTATCCATATTGTAAAGATCAGGAATACATCTACTTTTATTCCAATCTATATTGACTATGTATAAAACTTTTTCTCTTGTCTTGTAATCTTTTTTTTACATTGTAAAAATCAGCAATACTTTTATTCAAGCCTATACTACTGACTGTACTACTCGAATATTGACTATTCATAAAACTTTCTTTTTTTTCATCGTCTTCTTTCTATATTTTAAAGAGCAGTAATACTTTTAGTCCAACCTATATTAACTGTACTATATTGAATCTGTATAAAATATTCCTATAAAATGCCCGCATTCTCCCCCTTCTACTCGTACATGCCAGAGATTAGCAATAGTTTTAATGCATCATGTGTTAATTCTGTATAAAACTCTTTTATATTTGTCTCATACTCTCCTTTGCACATACTTAAGATTGCCAATACGTTTAGTGCATCCTTTACTGGCTTTGTGTAAAACTTTTTTAAAAATAAAAAATAATGTTCCTTACTGTCTCCTTTGTAAATTATCCTACATATCAGCAATGCCTTTCTTCCACACTATACTGACTCTGTACTATATTTTGCTCTGAATAAATCTTTGAAGAATTTCCCTCATTCTCTTATTTCTCCATTCTACATGTAAGCAGTATTTTATATCATCCTATTTTGACATGTTTTAACTCTATTCTATATTATGTCTTTCTTTCTCTTCTTTCTGCATCCTGAAAATGACCAATATTATTATATTTGTTCCATCTTATATATGAATCCATAAACACAAAGTTTTTATATTTTCTAGACCCTCTTCTTTCTACGTTCTAAATAATATCAACTGATCGTTTATTCCAACCTTTTTAAAAAAATTCTGTTTAAAACATTACTGTATACGTTCCTGTTCTCTCCTTTCAAGAACACCTTAACGATGATCAATCAAGTTCTTTGCTCTACTCTGAATGATCTAATTATAAAACATTTCTTAACCCTTTGTTGCATACTATCCAATATTTTGGACATTTTGACCCCTCTCTCCTAAAATTATTTGTTGAAAAATAACCCCAGGGTTGTGAATGCTCCAGAAAGGTCATATGT
Organism: Aplysia californica; assembly: GCF_000002075.1. Classification (NCBI taxonomy): domain Eukaryota; kingdom Metazoa; phylum Mollusca; class Gastropoda; order Aplysiida; family Aplysiidae; genus Aplysia; species Aplysia californica. Next base: position 256,991 of record NW_004798094.1, on the reverse strand, counting down.
CCAATTTGAACATCCTCAGTCGATTGCTTTATACTTTGTGTACCAAAGGGTTAATGACGTTCTTCTCACCACTATATTGACACCAATGTATCGCGCTGTCCCCGTCGTTTTATGCAAGAACAATTCTGAAATTATGCAAACTGAGACCAAAAATGTGAAATTTTGCGATTCTGTTAATTTTAACCAAGAATTATAAAGGAAAATAATTAGAAATTATGCACAAAAATTAAAGATCAAATTTTGCTAAATTGTGCGGGGTGCATAAAACCACGGGGACAGATCGCGTTGCCTTGCTTTCAGTACTTTCACCCCAGTAGAATGGATTACGTGCATTGTTAGTTTTTTGTTTCGTGAATGTGTTGTGGAGAAAGGGTGGTGGTGTGGCAAACCTGTAAGGTTTAGTTGTTTGCTGTGATGACAATGATAATAATGATGATGATGATGATGATAATGATAATGATAATGATGATGATAATGATAATGATAATGATAATGATAATGATAATGATAATGATAATCATCATAATAATAATCATAATAATGATAATAATAATTTTAAAAATATAAAAATGATAATGATAATAGCAATAATAATAGATAGTAATAATAATAATAATAATAATAATAATAATAATAATAATGATGATAATGATAATAATCATAATGATGATAATAATAATAATAATAATAATAATAATAATAATAATAATAATAATAATAATAATAATAATAATAATAATAATAAAAACATTTATAAAGCGCTAACTATGCATGCAGCATACTCCAGGAGCTTACAACTTCATGTATCATTACCCCAGCAGACCCTATTACACTCAGAAACATTCTCTGCTCCAAGGAACCATACAGTGCAGGCAGCCGATTAATTGGTCGCTTTTAAGCACAAACGGACTAACCTAGATTTCGGAGGTTTCCAGAAATCTTGACCTACACCAAAAGTGGGCATTGCCCTACCTAAAGGAGAAGTTTGGTGTCATTGGTGTGTATATTTGTTTGGTTATAGAGACAACTCTCCTTGTCTTTTAAAGACACTGAACAAGGGGCAAAAACTTTACCTTCGATTTTCTCAAAACAGCATTTTTCGGGATAGCCCCCTTGTGCCTAAAAGCGACCAATTAAGTGCGCTAACAATAACAAACTGACCAGATTATGTAAAACTTTGAACACCGATAATGGTAATTAACATGAGAGTGAGAGCACTTGGATTCATGTTTTAGTTATCATTATCACTAAGTGTATGTGTGTCATGAGGTGCCAAATCTGAAACTGCAGGTATCTACAATCATGGTTTTCCATTCATTTCTCTGTTCAGATGCTCTCAATATTTACCCTATAGTAATAATAATAATATAAACTTGGTTCCTCCCCGATACCCATCTGTTCAAGTTTTCTCAATTACGTTGCTCTTGGTATACACATAAGTCTCAATAAAAAGCATTAAAAGGTTAGGCCTATAACTACTATTTTAAACATTTAATTTTCTATTAGAGAGACTTTTGTTTTCGCAATCTATGCATGGTCGATGAAAGTGAGAAAGTTTAGAACTTTTCATTTTCACAAAATCAGTAACTTTCAAAAGAGGAAGTACGTTTTTTGTTTGTGTCTTTCTTTCTTTCTTTCTTTCTTTGTTTTTTAAAACTTTTTTGTTGACTTAAATAGCGAATTTTAAAGGAAAAACTGCAAACTTTTGTTTGATTATCATGATGTTTGTTTTTGACTAAAATATAAGATTATTCGTGGCTGTGTGTGACAGAGCCTTTTTGAGTAGGCTTCGCTGATTTTTATTTAGTATCATATTTTTAAATTAAAAATGTTTTTTTTTTTTCAGTTTTAGATGATGAATGGATACCAAGTTTAAGTATTGTTTGTGGACACTTTCAGGTGTTCGGAATTTCGTGCATTGATTAGTAGTATCGGTAGCAGGTTGCCATGGCAGCTCACTTAGCGGTCTACCACCATGTTTTTGTTCTACTTGACGGTCTACCACTGGACCAGTCTGACGATTGCTCCATTAAAAAGTTGACGTTCTATTTGTCTGCTACAATCACTAACCCAGACCCTAATCTTAACCTGACGCTAACTTAACCTTAACCCTAACTGTAGCCCAAACCCTATCTCTAATCCCATCCTTTACCCTAGCCCTAGCCCAAAACCTAGACCATACCCTACGCGGACTTAACCCCAACCCCAACCTTAACCCTAACCAATAGCCTAACCCTATCCCAAACACCAGTCCTAACCCTAACCCAAACCCTCACCCAACCCTAACCCTTACCTTAATTAACCCTAACCAATTGACGCAGCACGCCAAGTAGAAAATGAGAAATCAAACAGGCTGCCAGGTGGAATGGCACCACAGTAGTAGTAGTATTAATATATATATATATATATATATATATATATATATATATATATATATATATATATATATATATATATATATATATATATATACATGTATAATATATGACACAATGTGTTCTCTTAGGTTGCCCTCTTTATTTTATGTGTAAACTGTTCATCCTGCTTATGTCCTCAGTGTTAGTACAGTTGTTGGTTGTTCTTTTTAAGTCATCTGACACAGTTAAGCGTGCTGGCAAAATGAGTTACTTCTCGGATTAAAACCTTATGGAAATATATAGCCACCTACATCACGCTTATTAGTGAAACTTTTACTATTTATAAGTATGAAATAATGAAAGGTTTGTTATATTTTAAGAATATTATTATATGGCATCAATAGAAAATCTACAAATTACACCCTGTGTTTGTTTTTGGCCAATATCGTCATGTGTGGATTGCGGGAAGTAACTCATTTTTCAGCACGCCTTGCAAAAAAGAAATATAATGTGTCTATTGTGCGATGGTAGTAGTTCTTTTCCTTGAATGCACAAGCCATGAGTTCTGTTCTTGCACGAGGAAGATGATAAAATAATTTCACTGAATGGGTTTTTAATAATCTTTTTGTTGGGGCTGGCATGTGTAACATTATAATATTATAGCCTAGATTGACCTCTGAAAAGCAGGGAAAATGTATTTTACTTTATTATGTATATACATGTAATTACAACATATACATTTCTGAAAGTGTATCATTTGTAATGGTAAAGGGCTGTTTCAATGCTTTTAGTATGTCACATTTCAATGTTATTGCCATGTGTGTTTTTTTCACTTTTTCTTTCATTTTTTTAATTTTTCAGCTCTTAATAACTTGTTATCATAGATGTCCTCTTCCCCTAATTCTGACAAATTCCTTTGTATTGATAGGGTAGGAGTAGATTAGACAGATAAGATGTAAGATTAATCTTTAAGGCAAGACATTGATGTAGATTAATCTTTAAGGCAAGACACGGGTACATTGGTTTGGTGTTTCACCAAGCGTACAGACATACACACACATAAACACACACACACACACACACACACACACACACACACACACACACACACATACACACACACACAAACACACGCACACACACGCACGCACGCGCACACACACACACACACACACACACACACACACACACACATATCAAATATAATTATTATCCTTATAACTCTTCCTTCTTCTCTTTGGCACTTATATAATTATGACCTAGTTGCAAGTGCCATAAAACTTTTACAAAAACAAAACAAATTAGAACTGAACAGAACCAGATTTTCTTTGTTTGTTATTCTCTATAAACATCTCTAGTCTTTGACACTAATCTGACTGATCGTGTTGGGTTTCTTAAAAAATCATTTTATTTTTGTGTTTTATATAATCTTTGACAATTATGTGATCCATTGCGTTTTATGTAAGTAATGTAAAACTCTCATTCGTAAAAACTTAACTAGAAACTAGTCATTCGCGCTCATATGACCTTATCCAGTTGCGAGCGCCGTAAAACCCTTATTAAACTAAACAAACTAGCCTTTACTCAAACGGATTCCTTTTGTCTCCTCCTTTGTAGATGTCCCTGGCAGCGCATGTCGAGGACACTGGGGATGGCGGCAAGTTCACGCCAGAGAGACAGGAGATCATCCAGATGGTCAAGTGTCGTATGCAGAGTCAGGGGCTGCCATTGGACGATTACCATAAAAGTGAGTAGGCGTGGTCGTTGAGAGAGTTGGTGATTGGTGGATGTTTGTGGGTGTGGTCGTTGATAGAAAAAGATGTTGTTGGTGTGGTTGTTGATAGAGTCAGTGATTGGTGGGTGTTGTTGTTGGTAGAAAAAGATGTTGTTGGTGTGGTTGTTGATAGAGTCAATGATTGGTGGGTGTTGTTGTTGGTAGAAAAAGATGTTGGTGGGTGTGGTTGTTCATAGAGTTGGTGATTGGTGGGTGTTTGTGGGTGTGGTTATTGAAAGAGTCAGTGATTGGTGGGTGTTGGAGGGTGTCATTGTTGATAGAGACAGTGATAAGTGGATGTTTGTGGGTGTAGCTTTGTAGACGTTGATATAGTAGGTGATTGGTGGGTGTAGTTTTTATTACAGTCTGTGATTGGTGGATATTGGTGAGCGTGGTTGTTATGTTGAAAGGGGCATAAAAAATATAATATACATTTTTTATAACATTTGTAATGTTCTACTCACATTTCAGATGAAGTGAGCGATCGCCGTTCCACCATCTCCTATGTGATCATCAACCCAAGCTATGATCTGAAGCTGGAGCCTGGGGACATTGTGTAAGCAGCAGATGTAATGCCCAATGTACACATGATCTACAGCAAAATTACTAGTGTCTGTGGTGAAATAGTGGGGCTCTTTGCCATTGCTGCTAGCAAGCAGATGAGAGTTCGATTCCATAGAGGGAGCCATTATTATAATATTAATTCTTTTCTGTGTAGTCGTTAGCATGAAAAAAGACGTACAGTATTGGCTTGTTGATATGGCTATAAGGAAAAAGGTAGATCACACAAAAACGGATTGAGAAAGTCATGGAAAACCTGAGAAATTACAATATCCCAATTAAAAGAGCTGCAGAGCTGGTCTTCCCAGGAGAACTGCATCTCCCCTTGATGCTTAACAGCAATAGAGGAGGAAAAAGAAAAAGGAAAAGTAAGTAGATATTATTATGTTTGTGAACCAGATACAGCTGAGTGGTTGTTGGGTACTCTGATGTAGTTTGCTCTTTCTATCCTATCAAACGTCTGTCCTCCTTATCTCTCCTTCTTGTCTCTGAATGTTACTCTCTTGAAAAACACCTTTAATCTTTTGCCATTAAATAGCCTATTTATTTTGTAAGAGCTTACAAAAACTCTTTATAAAATGAAAACTGAAACCCCACCAGGTACGTTATCCGCCCAAGTTCCCTGTCCCCTCAACCTTCTCCTCTGACCGATGAGAGAAAGCTGCTGGGTCAGGAGAAACGCCAGGAGCCCCCTGGTGCCGATACAGACCGCTATAAGGACGTAGCGGTCAGTGACGAGGAAAATGATGAAAGTTGTGATGATAATCTCGTCTCCAAAGCTTCTCAGGACTCTGCTGTGTCAGCACCAGCACAGGTGAGAGTGGAATAAATTCAGTGCTTTCTTGTCCTCTCTCCACTTTTTTAAACAGTGAAAATGTGACAATTCAGCGCTTTCTTGTCCTTTCTCCATTTCTTTAAAACAGTGAAAATGTGGCTTCTTCTTAAGCTCACTCTTTGTTGTGAACTGTTTTCATTGTTGATTATAAATGGAGATGGGACAAGAAAGCACTGAGGCCGTGAATTGTCTCAGTGGTACCTGCAGCCTTTTGTCTGTGAATCGGATTGGTGGTACGTGCAATGATAATATAAATATAAGCTTAACCCTATCCATACGCCCTGGAGTCCTTTTGTACCCCCCCCCCCCCCCCCGGGGGGGTTGTATTCTTCACATGTTAAAATGCTTGAGTGTGTAAATTTTGTCTGTGATATTTGCAACTCGTTCAAAAACAATTTTTAATAGGTGTTTTATCCCGCCCCCCCCCCCCTTCCACCCCACGCCCTCCTCACTCTCTCAATCGATACAATTTAGAAAATTTTGAAGACGGCTTTCATTTCATTGAAATGCACAGTACAAATTTTAAGTGCTTTTCTTGATTTCCTAACTTATAGATAAAGTATCACACTCTTGCTTTGATTTAATGCGACAAGTAATAATTATAATGAATAGCATTTATGCTGTCCATTTCCATTTTCAAAAAAAAAAAATACTCAAAGAGCATTACATTAATAAACATATCACACCTTAAAAATTAATGGACACGTCTGTACGTAAAACATAGAAATAGTATTATGCCTATTATATATATATGTATAAAAATTTCTATGAGAAAAATATTAACACAATGAGCCTGACGATGCGTTCGCTAAGAATACAGAATACAGTAAAAATTCATGAACTGTCAAACTAAAATTGAAACTTGAATAGCTAGAAACATTCTATAAAAACATTCGTTCTCTATAAATAGAAAACAAATCTTCCTTTTAACTTTGTATTCAATGCATTGTATTAAAACCAAAAAAAGTTATCTCGCCCACACTCTGCATTCTATTAGTTAACAGGTCCAAATTAAAATATTACGTGCTTTAAAAGTCATAGAAATACTTTCATGGCCGCTTTAAAGGACAAGCAGGCTAACCCAATTTTGGGGGTTTCCAGAAATCTTGACCCACACCAAAAGTGGTCATTGCCTTACTTATAGGAGAAATTTGGTTTCATTGGTGTGTATATTTGTTTGGTTATAGAGAAAAACTCCCCTTGTCTCTTAAGGAAACTGAACAAGGGTTCAAAAACTTTACTTTTGATTTTCTCAAAACAGCATTTTTTGGGATAGCCCCCATGTGCTTTAACTCTTTGAAGACGTAGCGGACACATACGTGCGATGAGCAGCAGGGGAAAAACAATATTTCGGTACATTTCGAACCATCATACACAAATCAGAGACACGAGTTTTCATATTTCATGGCATGCATAATTGGTACATGCCTCATAACATTTCAAATAAAGAAAACAAAGTTTAAAAAAATATGTTACAATGATGAAGTTCGCCCCAAAACGGCACATCTTCACACATTGTCGAATGACCAGAATGCACGTCTTCATTGAGTTAAAAGCAACCATATTATTACAAGTTCTCTCATTGATCCACCTTGTTGTTCCAGCTGCCAGTCATGTTTTACGGCAACGAGCCGCCTCCGCACAAAGCCTCCGCCAGCATGCCAGAGAACCTGCAGCAGTTCCACCACCACCCTCGAAAAGGCGCACACGCCAACAGAAGAGACGAATCTCCTCCCTCCTCCCAAGTGTACCAAGTCCCACGACCCAACAGTGTCGGTGGCGTGGGCGTGGGCATGGGTGTGGGCGTTAACCGTCAGGACAGTAGCAGCTGCGATGGTGGGGGCGGTGACCTTCACCTTCACCAGCTCCAACAACAACACCACCAGGGGTCGTCGCCGTATACTCCAGACACGCCCAGCCCCTCATCTGCGATAACGGGCAACGGTTTGAGAGGGACGATCGTGTGAGGGGGTGATTGTTGTGTGAAGGGTGATTGTGTAATGTGAGATACGATAGTGTGAAGGGGTGATTGTGTGATTGTGAAAAGAACGTGTGTGATTATGTAAGGGATGATTGTGTGAGGAATGATTGTGTGAGTTATGATTGTGTGATTGTGTGAGGGATGACTATGGGAGAGACGATTGTGGGAGAGGTCTGAGACTCAGTCAGTGGGCTGCTTCTCACTCTCAGGACTTGGACATTGTTTGTACAATGATGGGGGTTGTGGTGGTACAGTCAAGCAAGATGACCACACTGATATTGCCCAGGAGAAAAGTGGTTTTCTCAGACTGGTTGTCTTTTTATGCAGGCTGATTATCATCATCATTATCATCATCATTATCATCGTCATCGTCATCGTCATCATCATCATTATCATCATCATCGTCATTGTCGTCCATCAGCCTTTTACAGCCCCACACCGGAATATAGGCCATGAACAAGAGCTCTCGACGTAGCCTACTTCTGTCCTGGTCTATTTTTTTTTTAAACCCAGGGGGGTACGGTGTAGTGGGAAGAGTCATTTGAACAAGGGATTTTCTTGGACAGGTGGTCATTACAGCAGGTTAAAACGAACTCTCCTGACTAAAGCTGCGACAAGTCAAACAGTAAATGTGTGCTCTGGATTGTGCACGCAGCGCCTCGTTACTTTCAGAGGTGATTGGTGATTGGTCTGAAGGGCTGATGCTTTCACCATCCCGGCACGGCCATATATATTTTCTCCGTCCCACGCCTCAGATTCCAAGAAAGACACATTGTGGTGATATTACTAACAATCTTCTGAGTGTTTTTTGTGTCCTTTTTTTCCCTTCTCTACTTTCCTTGGGTTTCTATTCCCCGAACTCCGAACAGCAGTTTTGATAGCAATGACCTTTTGTCTGCTGGCTTCATCATTGTGGGCAATTGCCTTCAAAGCATGCCTCGATGGTTGGGGGTGGGGGGGTGGGTGAAAACTCTTTGTTTGTGTGTGTGCATGATTTCATTATCCAGAGGAGAATAATTGAAGACCCCACTGGAAGAAAATCTAGTAAGTCACATAATTGGAAGAAAGTGGAGAAAATGGAATTTCAGAGTTTATTATTAGTCTGTATCTCATTGTGAGCATAGCATATTGACATTTCTTTTACCTTACATAACGCAAGACTTAATCTAGGTTATGTGTAGGATCATTTGTGGATAAGAAAGTTTGATTTTTAAAGATTGCAACAAGGCAAAATGATTTTTTAAAAGACAAAACTTTGTGGCTTATTTCTTTTTCCCCTGGAATCTTCATTTGTGTATAAGATTGACATGGTGTTATAATATCCAGTTGTTGTGTAAAAAGTGTGGCCATTCTTGTTGTGACTTCAAAGAAAACTGAGCTCTTTGCTCTTCACCTCCTCACCTTTGCCTTTTATCTATCAGATGTTGGGCACTATTGTAAAATGCACCACTGTCACTTCTTTTCAGTGTCAGTACTGGTGTAATTTGTCCTTGATAAAGTTTGGATGTTTTTGTATAGATCACTGTGGGCTCCCTGTTATAAGCTTTTTTTTCTCTTTCTATTCGGAAGTTTTGTGCTTGAAAATTATGACAGTTAATTGTTGGTTTACATTCTTTGGTGTAAATCAGTGCTTGTCGACCTTTTTACAGCCAGCGCCCATTTTTGTCACCTATAAGAGGCTAAAATTATTGTACTGCTTTCTTACATGTTTTTCCAAAACGAGACATTGAATAATACCTCTGTCCCTACCCATGCGATCCACGTCACAGACATAAAAGCACTGCGACAGAATCTGTGCTTCCAACATAGGAAGAATCAGCCATGAAAGAAGCTGCATGAAGACAACCTTGAGAACATCTCAAGCTAAATTGACCATCTGCATAGATGAAGAGAGCCATACACACATACACCCATGTGATCCTCACCATCCGCCAAAATTACAACATTGCCCACACGTGGGTGACAGCATCTAGTATGACAAGATCTGGTGTAAATAAAAATACATGTCAAATGTACAGAGAGACCTTTATTTTACCATTTTGTGAACGATAGATCAATAGCTACTGGCATCTATCAAGCTGCTGCACTGCCACAAGCATTTGTGTTGCGAGTGCCATAAAGCTCTTACTTAAGCTAGACTTTCACAGGCATGTTTGAAAGATGCAAAGATTATTATTGCTGGAAGTTGTGAGACGACATTTTGTTTCCAAACCTTTACTCATTTTTTTTCATGTATACAAGACCATTCTCCTCCGCTGTCATGCTGGAATACCGAATGTGCCAGAGCTGTATGTAGTCTGCTGTTGATTCAATCAAAATTGAGCTTTTTCCCCTTCTGAAAGATTTCTGCTATTTCACTATACACCCATACGTGTACACTCCGTTCAGTGGTGCATATTATATTATTAGGACTCTGCATGTATTGTTATTCTTTTTTTCTTTAAGTATACCATCTCATAAGTAACTTTTCAAACATATTGACAATGTTTTTCCGGTTGGGCTGCATTGTGCTACGGATTTTTCTGCACTTTGTAAGTTGTCGCTGCGTCTCACACCCCTCAACAGTCAAACCTTTTTCGAACTGAAGAGACAGGGGCATTAAAAAACGCCTATTATTACAAAATGTTCTCCAATATTATTATATGACCACCCAAAGTGATCACCATAGACAATGGGTTCTCTTGAGCAGTGTCGTTATGATAAAGAGAAGAAAAAGAATGTACTGTTTTCTTCTTAAATGATCTATTTGTGTGTTCATGTTATGCGCCATTGTTACTACTCCTGTTACACGCACTCACACAAAGACATTATGTGGTATTTGCTTTAGGCACCAGCTGAGATGGGTTCAAACCAGCACAAGGGCAGCTCATTTCTCGTTTCTCGTTTTTCGTTTCTTGTTTCTCGTTTCCACACTTTTGCTCACCGTCACTGCTGTTTTACAAGATGGAATGCTGTATAATTATTATTATCATCCTAATACTTCCTTTTATCTTGATACGCGCCATTTTTTGCAATGTTCCCTAATAATATGGTATTTGTAACACTTTGAGACATTTTTTTTCTTTGCTGTTGTTGTTGTAGTTGGAAAGAGGACACCACATGGCAAGTCATATTTCTTTTTTTTCTTCTTCTTTGCTGTTCCTTTCTGTCTGTCTGTCTGTCTGTCTGTCTGTCTGTCTGTCTGTCTGTCTGTCTGTCTGTCCGTCCGTCCGTCCGTCCGTCCGTCCGTCCGTCCGTCTGTCTGTCTGTCTGTCTGTCTGTCAGCCTGTCTGTCTTCCTTTTTCCTGGCACCAAATTATGTTAGTTATTTCATCGGTGCACTTGCTATTCAAAGTCGGCGTGGCTGTTCCCTTGTTTTCTTTGTCTGCCTCTTTGGGAGATTGTCCACTCAAGTTATTCCACCCACAGCACATCTCTCTCATTAACTTATCGCTACCTCAAAAGTATAACGTTCTATCTGACATTTTAGGCCATTTTGAGTTACTAGGACCATGAGGCCAGAAACCAACCAAATTTTGTACCTGCGCTATCAAAATCGTAAGATTATTCGGAGCCGTTATCAAGATATTCAAAGAACTGCATTTAAAAAAGCTTGATATGTTGTGAAACTCAAAATTTTTAACGTCAAATTTCTCAAAACTAGGTAGCCTACTGAGCAGATACGAGCGGAGAAGTTTGTAATTCTAGGGTAGCGCTATGTGGCCTAGTTTCTATCACCAAAAAAAGGACACCTAATCGTTTCTGAATAATACTAATAATGATAAAAATAATTATGATAATAATATTAATAATAAGAGTAATAATAATAATTAACAATAACAATAACAATAGCAATAATAATAATTATAGACAGCATTTTGTATAGTGCAAATACCCGCTCAACAACAAGCTCTATGCTCTTTTCAATCTATAGGCTACTAATAATATGGCATTCACACAGCATTGTCTTTTTTTTTATATTATTAACATTTCTTTTTTCCTGAAGTTGTACCATAAAGATGGCAGTTATTCAAGCGTACTTTCTGTGTGCTAATGTGATCTCTATAAACTTATTATGGAGAGCTGCTTTATACATATCAGTATCATTTCTCTTTTGGCGGCACCTTAAATTCTGACTTTACTTAAAACCAAGCTCTGTCTCTTAATTTTCTCTTGATATTTTACGTTACGTCCTATGTTTATCTATTACTGTTAATATTGTTACAGTGTTTAATAATAATAATAATAATAATAATAATAATAATAATAATAATAATAATAATTCATTATAGCCTGCTTTTCTGTATAATTTGTTCATTATATTACATTTGTGATTTATATAATGTTTCTAACCTTCAAAATACTGTTTAAATACTCTTTGGCATTAGTTATGTCACTGTTTCTGTTCCATAACACCTTAAATCAGCTCTAGGCCTATATATCCAGTGTAAATACAACTCAAAGTGTACGTGGTGAAATATTATTGGGTTAATGTTGTCTGGGTTGTTTTTGTGTAAAGAAATAATTTGTTTTATTTTTATACCTTCACACAGACATTATGTCATGAAGTATGAGTCAATAAGTTATTATATGTTATTTTATGTTATATGCTATCTGTGTACGATACATTTTTGTCATTACTGTGTTTTGTTTGTGTGAAATAAGAGCAAATTTACTGACATATTATTATTGAAAAAAACCCATTTATATGGAGATGATTTATTGCCCCCTTAGATATAGCTTTTCGGCGCCTTAATATGACCTTATTGTGTTGCAAGCGCTGTAAAACTCTTACTAAAACTTGAAGCAAAGGACATAATTTATAGCATCATTTAACTGTCCCCGTTGTTTTATGCAAGAAAAATTCTGAAATTATGCAAACTGAGCCCAAAAATGTGAAATTATGCGGTTCTGATAATTCTGACAAAGAATGATAGAGGAAAATAATCAGAAATTAAGTAAAAAAAGATCAAATTTTGCTAAATCATGCGGGGTGCATAAAATCACGGGGACAGATTTAAGGCAGGCTGCCTCCACTATCCCTGATAGAGCCAATGTGGGAATGAAAGGATGTAACAATAACGGCGATACTTGATGAAAAATATTCCTTACATGAGACTTGAACTCATGTCTTCTACATGGGATGGCAAACCATAAAATTGGTTCACCTTAGTTCTGCTGTAAGCTGACAAAACGTCTTTAAAAAAAAATGTACAGCAGTTCTTAGATAAAGAGGCTTTTTGTCAGTGAAATCATTAATTTAATTTTTTTTAAAAATATTTTTCGAAATTTGGATATTAATTTATTTTACAAAACTAGTCACAGTTTTACTTTGATTTTTTTCACACAAGTAGGTTAACTGATCAGGCTTTCGATTGAGCAAATAAATAAAAAAGTGGCGCCAAAAACGACAATAAGGCGTTTTGTTAGCTTACGGCAGAGTTGCCAGCTAGACATTGCATGATATTGGGCTCGGGGAAGGGGGGAAGGGCGAGGAGTTTTTTGTATCATCTTAAAGCTTGTGCATTAATTGTCTCGCTTTCAATGAAAAAAAAAGTAACCCTTCTGTCTTGAAAAGAAGTCAAGACAGTTGTGCTTGAAGGAGGGGTGGGTCGTCTGGTTTCATTGAGTGAGGGGGGGGAGGGGAGGGAACGTGTTTGTTCCATTGCAAAGCCCAGGTGAGAGACAGAGGTATTTTCTGCCCGTTTTTGACATGATTGTTAATTTGTGCACAGAAGTTCTGTTGCTGAACTTTTTTGGTTTTTGTTCATGACTTATGGCATCTTTGAAAAATTCTCAATGTTTGTTCCAGTATTGCCTTAATCCCTAGATGTCTTGTCAGGTCATCCAATCATTATATTATATCATTATAATATTATCATTATTATATATATAATTATATAGGTAGTGTTAGATGTCATGTCTCAATTGTACACTTCAGTCTCATAGGTTAAAAAAAATTAAATTTTTAAAATTCATTTCGGCTTTTCGTATTGACAGCATTATATCTGATCTCCTTTTGGAAAATGGTTCGAGTTACTTTTTGTGTAATTTTGTGCTTATTATTTTGTATAACCTCTAATGTTCGTTAGTTGTAATGGTTGAAGGTGACATGTGTCCATTGTTACATTTTTTTAAACGAAAACTGTTCTTGTTGTTATTATTGTTGTTGTTTGTTGTCGTTATTGTTGCTGTTTTGTTGTTGTTATTGTTGCTGTTTTGTTGTTGTTATTGTTGCTGTTTTGTTGTTGCTATTGTTGCTGTATTGTTGTTTTTTTCCCTGTTGTCGTTATTGTTGTTGTTCTTGTTGTGTGTGTGTGTAGATAGTTGGAGGGATGTTGTTGGGTCGTTGGGGCTGGGAGCCCCCCCCCCCTCCCCCCAGTTTTTCATTTTGGAGTTTACTTTACTTTATTTTTTCCATCCTCTGTTTCCCTAAGGCATCAACGGGAGATGCAGTTTTCTATAGTGGGCCAGCTCTGCAGCTGTTTTAAATGGGATATTGTTATAATTTATCTGGGTTTTCTTGACTCCTTCAATCCACATTTTGTGTGGTCTACCTTCTTCCTTTATAGCCTTAGTGCTTGGTGTTATTTTGGAGATAGTAGACACATTTTAAAAAAGTAGCTGTTTTGAGAGCATTCGAGCAAAGGAATGAATGGAAAACCATGATCACCGATGTCTGTCGCAGATTTGGCACTGGATGATGAGACACTTTAATGGCCATGCTGTTTAACTGAGGTTTTATCATAGACTATTTCTTTTAGTTGACAACTCAGTCTATGATGAGTAAGCATTTCCATCTGGAATTTTTTAATGGATTTTGCTTTTTGCTTTTTCTGTTTGAATAATGAAAATTCAAAGAAAAAAAAAAAAATTTTACCAAGTAAAGTGAGGTGATCTTCGATCAAATTGATCTTTTTCTTTTGTCTCAACACCTCTTCTTCTCCATCTACAGTTCCCAATGGTGAAGTTGAATTTCAGATGGGTTGATAAATCTTTTATTCACGACCCCCGATGACATCAAATCATCCATATGGGTAGTTGGTGGGTGCTCTGCTGTGGTTAGCTCCTTCTTTCCTTTGAAATATCTTATCGTCCTTATCTCTCTTCCTTTTTTTGTGTAGCCTATGTATATGTTACTCTCTTGTAACAAATCCATTCTTCGGCACTTATATGACCTTATTGCGTTGCAAGTGCCATAAAACTCTTACTAAAACTAGAACTAACTCATTTGTTAACGTTTAAAATTTGGCAAAAGGGAGTATAATAGGTCTACTGGCTAAAGAAAAGAATGACAAACCCTGGCTTCGAGAGTTGCCAACTGTTGATTCAGAATGTCTGAGCTGAAATTTTAGCCTCTTGTTCTCCCAGACAGCAATATCGCACAATATATGTCCTTCTCCTTGTTTGAAGTTTTCATTATGTTTCCAGATTAAATAACATAATAATATGTAACATATTTAGAACCCAGTTTTGAGAGTGTTTCCAGCAAAGTATTCCATTTCTCTCCTCCAATATTTCATGTAAAGGATTTTTAAAATTTTACTTGTCCCATTATTCTTGTTTATGTGTACACTGAAAATCCAGCTTTCAAAATCAAGTTGTAAAATGTGGTTAAGATTATTCACAAACATGTTGATTTACTGTTAAAAAAATATATACCTTCCGGTCTCGAATGTACTTGCTGTGTGTAAAAGATAATTGCTGTCGAAATCATCCAATATGGCCACCAGTTGTTGATGAAAAAAGTATTTGTCTTTGACAGTGTCATTATATGTGTCACGACGCTGTGGAATCAGGCACTCGTCAATTTTTGGGTGTATGGAGTTATTTGTAATATCTTAAACCTTGTTTATTTGTCTTGCTTTCAATGAAAAAAAATTGCCACCTATCTTCAGTTGAAGTGGAGATATATTCTTGATTGAAGTAGGTGAGGGGTACCTGGTTTCTGAGATGAAATTAGTGAGAAAATGTCCGCCAAAGTTTGGTGGCTACCACAGCTGGAGAGTTATTGCAAACTGTAAATTTACATTTTTGTGTCTTTATTCAAGTTTCTCAGTAAAATCCACCAAGGAATTTATTTTTGAATGGACATAAAAGGTGTTCAGCCCAAAAAAAATCAGAAAAAAATGGCCAAATGGGAAGAAAATTGCTTTTTTCTTCGATTTCATTATTTTTAGGAGCACCAGATTTTACCATGCACCATAAGTCACATATTATGTGTGTGTGCCTGGAGTAAGATCCCAGCTATCGGCAAAGCTATTTTTGAGCAACGACCGAGGTGAAAAGGACAAAATGTCGCACGTGGTAAAATATCTTGTTCAATCAGAAAACATACCTTTAAGATTCCTTAATAATCCATTGATTGGATTTAATAGAATTTTAAGTCTTAAGTTTTTAAAATAAATTATTTTAGCTACATGTGTTTCATCAAAGGTTAAAAATGTGCTAAAAATTGAATCATCATACTAGGTCTAAGGTTAAAGCCATTTTTTTCCAAATTTTATTTTTATTCCTTGTGTTACAAAATCTGACATTTCTTTAAAACTTGGCCCTACTCAAGATGTTTCACAAAATTTTTAAAAACAGCCTGTTCAGCTTTGAATTTGCTACTGGAACGTTCCCTTTTTTTCAATATCTAAAATTTCCAACCACTCATGAGACCTTTCTCCAGGCGGACACACATAATTATATAGAAAAAAACTAAGGAAGGACTTGATCATTTATACACCTAGTGATTGTCTTGGACACATGGCCGTTAACCCTGTCCATACGTCGTGTTTTACTATCGTATCCATACGACGTGGGGAACTCTGTGCCACCACTTTCAAAGAGGAAATTTACTCGTCGATCCAATCCGTACGCTTTGCATACCAGTCTGTCAAAATTATTTTTTGAGAAATACTGAAAGTTTCAAAGATATCTTCGAATTAGAAGTATTTCAAAATATGAAGAATACAACCCCGGGGGTACAAAATGACCCCAGGGTGTACAGATAGGGTAAAGGCATGTTCGACTGTAATTGTCTGTCCCTGTCGTTTTATGCAAGAAAAATTATGAAATTGCGCAAACTGAGCCCCAAAATATGAAATTATGCCATCCTGTAAATTTTAACTAAAAATGATAAAGGAAAATAATCAGAAATTATGAAAAAAAAGATCAAATTTTGCTAAATCATGCGGGGTGCATAAAACCACGGGGACAGAATTCTGGGAGTAATGGGTGGACCTCATCCTCTCTTATACGTTTTGCGCTGTAGGCCTACCAGTCATTTAATTTGCTTCAAAGAATTGTTTCCATATTCTCCTGACGAATGTTATCACTGACAGATAGAACCATTTTGTGTTGTTACTGAGTGCTTGTTGCATTCCTTATCCATGCTTTGATATGAACCACTTGTTCTATATCGTAATAATTTGTGAGGCGTGCTGACAAAATGAGTTACTTCTCAGACTTTAGTCCTATAGACATAGATACGTCAGATTTATTGGTTGAGTTTATTCAATGTATTTGTATGAAATGATAAAAGAAATGTTAAACATGAAGAAAATGGCGTCCGTTAATGATCTACAACTTTGACCCCTGTGTCGATTTTTGTCCCATATCTCCATTCGTGGGCTGCAAGAAGTAACTCATTTTGTCATCATCCTTCACATTTGTTACTAACCATAATATTATGTAGACTGGTGCTCATAATATACAATGGCTTAGATGTAATATGCTCGCATGTGTGTACATACGCCCTCACACATGCATGCACGCACACACGCATACACTCACACAAACAAGTTTACACTAATTGATCTCACATGCAGAAACAAACATACTAACGTCAACGTGCACATACACACACACTCATACACACTCGCTCTTGTGCATAATAATATATTATATACAGAGAGACACACATACTTACACACAAACACGAAGTGCACTTCAGATTTCTGTATAGTGGTACATATATCCCCATTTTGTTCAAAGTCCTTCTGCTCATTGAATCCTTGCACTTTTGCGATGTCATCGGATCACACCATGTTTTTGCTAGATCATCTAATAACACCATGTTTTGCTTTGTCATCAGATAACAGCTCTTTTTGCTATGCTCGTAATTTGAAGGCTTAATGGACAAATTAATCATATCTTAATTAAAGAGAGCTTTTTCTGAAGTTTTGTCGCTTGCCCACATAATGATGTAAGCCACTGAGCCAGGCAGTAATTGGTCGCTTTTAAGGACAAGCGGACTACCCCAGATTTCGGGGGTTTCCAGAAATCTTGACCCACACCCAAAGTGGGCATAGCCCTACCTAAAGGAGAAGTTTGGTTTCATTGGTGGGTATATTTGTTTGGTTGTAGAGAAAACTCTACTTGACTTTTAAAGAAACTAAACAAGGGGCAACAACTTTACCTTCGATTTTCTCAAAACATCATCTTTCGGGATAGCTCCCTTGTGCTTAAAACTTTTATTAAAATTAAAAGCAACCAATTTAAAGTGTTTAAGATAGTCATGGTTAAATCACAATTATTGCATTAGTCCGTTTGTTTGTTTTTTTTGTTGCTTTTTTTTTCATTGTTTTTTTCCAGTTTTAATGACATGTAAAAATTGTCTGGTTTTTTTTTTTACTTTGTATTCCAAAGAAAGGTTTTCATTTGTGTTCTAAAAATTCAGTCGTAGAGACATTTATACTTTTACTCATTTTAAGTCACAAGATTTTATCAAACATCTATCATCCTTCTCTCTCTCCTCATATATTATTCTCTTTTCCTCCTTCTCTGCTCTTCTGTTACTGTCTTGTAAAATGTGGTAAAACTCTTCTGACACTTATGCTATGATATGACCTATTTGTGCGGCAAATTCTGTAAAACTTGTACCAAAACATGCCCTCCGATTCTGACCCTCAGAAACTGCTTTGCTCAAAATATCCCAATCCAACTGAGCTACCACACCAGAATATAATAATTTTGTTGATAAATGAATGTTGTGTTCAATTGGAATGCCATAATTCTGGATTTGTTCGAAATCGAAAGTCTGGAAATTTGGAGAGTTTTCTTCCAGATGTTCACATTCTATGTGTACATGTGTAATTTTCAATGCACCCATTTTACATATTATTATGAAATCAAGTTTTTTGCTGCTTCTGAAACTGTCTTCACTTTTGATGGCATGGGAATCTTTGTCAGGGTTCAACTCATTGAAGAGAAAAAAATCAAGTTTTTTTTGGTTTTCTCCATGAGTGTGCGACAATTTTTGAAAATTTATCGCTGGGTTTTGATTAAAGATGACAGAAAGTTTAATAAGGAAAAGGAGAAAAAAAAGCACAATTGGCTGAACTAGTGTAATTATTATACATGTACAAACCAATCTGCTGCATGATCACAAATTAGAGGCCTCAGTCTTGAAGAAAATTTCTGGTTGTAGGTTGATTTTACTCATCCAGGCTATCAATTTTCATGATTTTTATCGGACAAGAAAAGCTGAAAATGAAATTCATGGGATTTAAAAAAGAATTATTTTTTGGGGTTGAATGGGGAACCTGCTTTGTTCTGCACTAAATTTCAATGAGTGTACAAAAAGATCAAATCCTGACATACCCATAGATTTGTAATATAATAATATTCTAGACCATACATTTTCATGGTCGCCGTACTTTGCTCCTTATATATAAAAACTTTGCTGTGCTGGTATGCGCTCGGTGAGCACACAAATGAAAGGCAAAAACACTACCAGTCTCCCTATAATTGTCGTATGCGCACACAACCTTTCCCTCCTTGCCTTTCATTGGGTAACAATAGACTCAGATGGTGTAGAATCTACTCCATCCACGGTGAACCAGAGAGTAGTACTTAGGATGTTTTAATCCAAGTCAACGACTCTGATCAAACCTGACATTTCCCGCTCTATTCAGTCTACCCTGACAGTTTCAGTGACATTTATTGATCAGGGATGCCACTCAACTTTTTTGAAAATAGCTGAAAATCCACGCGCCACGGTATCGCTAACATGAATATCAATTAGAAACCCAAAGGGTGTACATAGAGAGAAATGACAAACAAACATAAGCAACGGGTGTGCATAAAAGTGGCGATGTCTTCGTTTTTCCCTTATTAGAACATTTGACGCAAGTTGTGGTGTGTGTGTGGGTTGTTTTTTTTCCAACTATAGATTCTATCTCGATCTCAATAACATAACGGAATAGCGGATCAGGATCAAAATACCGAATATGCCGAAAAAAAGCAGAAAAGTGGCATCCCTGATTGATGCATTTATTGTTTGTGCTGTGTGCATATTTTTGCTTTGTGCTAATATGATGTTAATGACACCACTTGGTCGTGTGTATATTTCCCTTCAGCCCTTTTTCTACTGACTGTATACACGACACTTTGGACTGTACTTGCCAAGATTTGTATCTCTCACTGTTTTTGAGTGAAACTTTTTGAAGAAAATAAAGAATAAATGTCACCCCTTTTAGGGTAACTTGCTGTGCAATATTACTATGATGTCTTTGGGTTGTTTTTTTTTGTTGTTTTTTTTTTTATAATTTTGGTAGCTATTTATTTGTTTATCTATTTTTGCACAAAAGCGTGATGTGTAAGTTGATAGCAGAACGGTTTTATATGTTGTTTAAGAGAGAGTGAAGGGAGAGAGAGAGAGAGAGAGAGAGAGAGAGAGAGAGAGAGAGAGAGAGAGAGAAAGAGAGAGAGAGAGTAGAGAGAGAGAGAGAGTAGAGAGAGAGAGAGAGTAAAGAGGGAAGGAAGTTATTGGATTTTTTAAAGAGAGGGAGAAGAATTAGGGAGAGAAACAGTGAAGGGAGAAAGAAGGAAGGGCAAAGCATGAAACAGGGAGATGGATGAGAGAGAGAGAGAGAGACAGAGAGACAGAGAGAGAGAAACAGACACAGAGAGAGAGAGAGAGAGAGAGACAGACAGAGACAGAGAGAGAGAGACAGACAGAGACAGAGAGAGAGAATGGAGAACGCTGACAGTCGCACTACTGCCGGTACTATAAACAAATCAAACATGACGCCACAAATATTTTCATAAACTTGTCAAATCAAAGAGAAGGAAAAAAAGTAACACCACTTTATTGAATCCCAGTACTGGGAGGTAACTTGGATAGTACACAGTCTGTGGTGGTGATGACACACATGACACACGAAACAAACACGTTACACTGTACAACTTGTCTTGAGGCGTGCTGACCAAATGAGTCACTTCTCACATTCCACAAATAGTTTTCGGCCGAAAATACACACATCAAATCTGTAGACTTCTAAAATCTACTGATGCTATTTTCCTCAAGTTAAACAAGCCTTTATAATTTCATACAGGCCTATTATTATAAATTGCACAAGCCAAACACATAAATATTATGTATCTGTCTGTATTCATTGGGCAAAAATCCGAGAATTATTTCATTTGTCAGCATACCTCATGTGTCAACCATTTCCTTCGTTGACCACTGTTGAACATAGATATTATAATAAAGAATCAATGTGATTCAGGCTGATTAAAATTCAGATTCCCTATCTGGATTATTTATCATAATCGAAATCGAGATAAAACATGCATAGATAAGATAAGGTTCATCTATCTATGAAAACATAATATACATATGTGCTATATGGGAGGCACAATGTTGAAATCACGTGCTCGTCAAAATAATGAAATCAAAGAAATCAGCATTTTTATTGCCGATGGGCAATTTTTTATATTTTTTTTAAAGCTCAATCCCTCTTATGTCCATTTAAAAACACATTTATGTGTGAATTTTACTGAAAAACGTTGATCAAAGGTACAAAAAATGTAAATTTGCAGTTTCCAAGGACTCTCAAGCTTTAAGAGCCACCAGACTTTGGCAGCCATTTTCGACAGAAACCAGGCGACGCCCCCCCCCCCCCCCCCCCCCCCATCTCTTTCAATTGCAAATATTGCAACATCTATTCAAGATAGACGGATATTTTTTTTCCATCGAAAGCCCCGGCAAACTCCACAAGCCCCCCAAAACTGACGGGCGTCAGATTCCACCACGTAGCGACACAAATTAAATACAGTACTCACATACATTACACGCCTATGTATGAAAATAATCAACTCTGTCTTGGATGACTGTTCAGCATTGGGGGGGGTGTGTGGTCACCCAAGACAGGAATAGTCATCCTAATAATAAAAAGCCCAACTTTTACTTTTACTTTTCCGATCCAGCGGCCATTTGGGTTCTGTAGCCCTTCGGTCTGACATAGAAATCCCAAAGATTAGTTATTTCCTTAGCTAAAGACCTCCGAGGTAACTGAAAATTTACAATTTTCGTGCCTTTAATCAACGTTTTTCAGAAAAAAACCCACACAGAAATGAGTTCTTTAATGGGCATGAAAGGTGTTGAGCCAAAAAACAAAAATTTGATAAAAATTCACAACCCTGCGGAAAAATGCAAATTTCTTCCCTTTGATTATTTTGACGAGAGCCTGATTCCACAACACTGCCTCACATATATATATACTATCACCCCGGCAGAGTGAAGTGAGGAATGGCCATCCTAGACGAGCAGTCCTCCAGGACAGCGTCATTATAAATATATATATATATACATATAGAAGAACAAAAACCAAAGGAGGGAGGGGGTAAGTGGTCGTCTGCACAGATTTTTTAAAAATCTTCGACAGGTGACTGTTATGTTAGAGCAGGTTCAATTGTACTCACAAAAAAAGTTATCGAGATGATAAGAAGGCATCCCTGCACTGGCTAGCGATTCATAAATATAACGTCTAATAATTCAGGCAACAAGCAAAAAATTGAATGTGATTATACATAATATAAACTTTACGCCCCCATCAACAAATTTTAGGTCAAACAGGAAAAATTCAACCAAACCTCTAATGGCCGACACGTACAATGAAGGTTTGCATGCAAAGTAAAAATAGAAGGGGGGAAAAGAAGAATATTATAGCTGCCATCTTTTCGGGAAACAAAAAAGAAAAAAAAAAAGAACAGAAAAAGAAACACTCCAAAAATAAAAAAATCAAACAACCTACTCCATAGGTCAAGATAGTGGGCATTGGCAAACTAAACCTCTCCACCCTTTGTATACACTTTTCTTCATGAAAAAAATTCAACCTATTATTTTTCAAAGCATACCTGCAACAACAACGTGATAACAACAATATAACAGAAGAGAACTCTTCATAATTACGGTAACGGACGCGGAAATTCCAGTAGTTATTGTCTCTGCACCACCAAAGCACAATCAACTATGCCGGACAAAAAAAACCCACACTGTATGTTATCTGTAGCATAACATTTTTTAAATCACAGATTGACAATTATTAGCCATCTGAGTGAGCCCTGAGGAATTAATCTTAACAATTATACTTTTAAAAAAACCAACACAAAGGGTACTTTTTAAAAAAAAACAACACAAAGGGTACTTTTTAAAAAAACCAACACAAAGGGTACTTAAAAAAACCAACACAAAGGGTACTTTTTAAAAAAAACCAACACAAAGGGTACTTTAAAAAAACAACAACCAGTGCGTACTTAAAAAAAACAACCCACCAACAATATGTAGGAGTGTATACACCCCCAGTGACAAAATAGAAATCATTTAGGAAGCGGCGGGCTTCGGACCCTGCCTGTCAGGGCCAACCCCCGCTTAAAGGGATACAACGTCAATCCAGGCAGAAACACCAAGATACTCTATCAAAACTCCCAAGGCTCAGGAATCAAACTCAGGTCTCTTGTGCACGACAGCACAGCATCTAACTGCTCTACCACAGCTGCCGGCCTGCACCTTTTATCTAACCATACAACAATAAACCTCTTAAGCCCATAAAAAAAAGAATTGGCATAAATTTGTTTACCCCTACACTGATAAAATAAAAGCAATACAAATCCTGAGCTTAAATTGACTAGCTTCTTTTTCAAAAAATATTTTGACCTCCCCCCCCCCCCCCCCCACTCTCTCCTGGTCAAAAATTCTTTTTCAAAAATTCTTTTAAAAATTATATAATATATGAAAAAATAAATAGATTTAACCAAAAATATATGGTTCAAATATGAACCAATTGGCACTAGAATGTTAACACATATCAGTTGAGCGAACCCCTTATACGCGCCATGCACAAGTATCATTATTCTGTCTCTGCATTTAATGCTTTTCACAGTCGTTAATTAAAGGTGGACTTGACAGGTTAATAAATATTCTTTTTTTTTTTTGCCCTCCTCAAAAAAAAAAGCTGAGCAAAAGTAATCACATCGCACATACAGGCCTAGTATATGTTTACATCATATATAGTGGTACATTGCATCAAATCATAGAGTACATGGTGAAAAGTATTCTTGCATTGTATTGATTAATCGATGATTGAAACAAAACAAAAAATTTCAAATTTAAATGATTTTAAAAAATTAAAAAATTAAATACGCATACTTAGCTGTGAGACAAAAATCAAGGGAGCACATCGCAACAGAGATCCCATCAACATGAACAATAGCCAACAAACGCCTACGCAGTTGGCGGCATCGCAAGAACAACAAAATAATATATGAGCGGAGTGAAAAGATTACATTATTTGTAAAAAAAAAATGCTCTAGATTCCACATAATTAAACTGAAATCTGCGGGACTTTCGGGTTTTCACTGGTTTAGCCAGGCTTGTGATTTAGAAAGGATGTTCAAAAAAAAGAAGGAACAAAAAAACCATGGGGATTTTCTCTCAGTTTACAGTGTTTGGTTTGAGTCGATTCTACACTACTGTATATCGCAAAGGAATGTTTTAAGCCTCAATCAACACACTTTAAACAACTAAGAGGTGGGTCATTACCTATGCTTTGGTCTTGTTTTTAAACTTAAAAGTTCAAGCAAATACAAAGAAAGGTAACCTACAGTAAATAAAAATAGATATACTTCTAACACTAACAACACAGGGTTGCTTCTAGAAATAGAAAAACTACAACTATTATTAGTAGCTAACCAATATTTGACACAAATATAATTTGTTTGTTAAGCTAGTATTTTAAAAAAACAACCCAATTAAACAACTACAGTACAACATGGATAGTTCGAACACAGAAGATTCTAAATGACGCATCCGCCGAACTTTGCTTGCGGTCCCAGTTTTTTTGTTGTCTCTTCCTTTATCTTTGTAAGATATCCCTCGAACTTGACCATCAATGATTTATTTATAGAGGCACCAGCCATCCATGTCCAGGTGCTGTTTCAGCCTAATATCCCTCGAACTATGGATCCCTCGAATTACTGAGACCGGTCCTGACGAATTCGAGCTATTCGTGTTTTACTGTAGTATTTGTTCGTTGGGGCTAATATTAAAAAAAAAATTTTAACAACTCCTTACTGCCATGAAAACTAGTTTTTTGAATGAAGACATGACAATTCTCGCATGGTAAGGGGGACCAACAGCACAGCCTGTTTGACATCAAAATCGTTAAACAATCACAATACATCAGTCTTGCTGCAAAAACAAAATTGACCATGGAAAAATGAGCATGCACATCAATAAAGAACGAAGGAACGAAGAGTTATAAAGAAAATACTTTAGAAAGTAGATCATAAAGAATAAAGAAGCAAAGAACTGTGAAGACTTCTAATTAGAGAAAAATTATTTGGAAAGTAGATTATAAAGTTCGAAAAAAAAGGGCAAATGTAGAAAGTATAATTAATTGTTAATACTGACTGTGGTCGGGAGAGATCTTGGTCTTTCACGGAAAGGCCCTTATTATATTCACCACATGGTTACTACCAATTCAATATTATCTGGACTTAATTATTATCAACTCCTTCATCATTATCATTTTTGTGATGGTTTTATTTTCAGTTGTTTGTACTGTCACTTTATTATCTTCCATCTATTTTGGTTGTACATAAAATTGTTAATCTTTTTTTTTTGAGGGGCTGGGGAAATTCATTTTTCACAAGACTGAAATTATGTGAATTCTCTTTTAACACAACCTTATTCCTTTAGCAAAAAATCGTAATAATATTGTTGTAAGAAGTGTTCTTGTTAAAAACATAGACCATAAAAAGGGTATATGACATGAGAATGGTCTAGTTTAGAAGAAAAACTTTCATTCTTTTAAAAATTGTACTAATATCATGTATCTTTTCTAGCTCTTCTTTTTCCTTCAATATTTAGAATTGAATTAACGTCAACGAAATATTTCTCAAGCATATTAAGCACCCAATACCGTAGATCAAGAAAGTGCAAAAACAAAAATTATCAAAATTTGGAACTTGATACATCTAAATAACTGGGCGACACAGTATCATGTATGCGCAATGCTATTGTGGTAGTGTCTGAAAACAACAAAGTACTGAAAAAAGCTCAAATGGTTTGCTCACTAATAAGAACAACTTGGAAGTTTTAGTTTTAGTAGAGGTTTTACGCCACTCGCAACTGCATAAGGTCATATGAGCGCCAGAAGATTAGAGGTGTTAGAAGAGAGTAACAAACATAAAAAGGAAAAAGGGAAGATAAAGACGATACATGTTCACATGTTTGACAGGAAAGAAGAAGCAAACCACACCACAGCACCCGCCAACCACTCACAACAACTTAGAAGTGACAAATGCAGTTTCTGGGACTCTTGAATAGGCATTAAGTAAGTCTTAGAGCATCTTGCTCTCGCTGAATAAAACAGAAGGTAAAAAAGTCAGGGGTAGATACACAGAAGCAAGACGCTAATTTACAAAATCTGAATAGATAGTTGATAGAGACATTCTAGGATAATGAGCAGGGTTTTTTATAGCACATCCGAGAGGAGAAACAAACAAAGAACCATGATCCCTGATGTCTGTTTCATGGTATGGTATGGTATGGTATGGTATGGTATGGGTTTAACGCCCCTATCAACACTATTAGGTTATTTAAGGGGCGGGACCTCCGGGTCTAACGTCCGTCTCCGATAGGACCGAGCCAAGTGGGAAGTTTGTGTAAAGTGTCTTTCCCAAGGACACAACGAGCTGAGGCTCGAACCCCTGAACCCGCAATCTCACATGTCTGTTTCAGATCTTTATGATGATGAAGATGATGATGATGATGACGATGATGATGATGATGAAGATGAGTGTCAGAAAACACCTGTGCCACTCACTCTGAAGAGACCAATGCAAGACCTGACTACAATCACCACAAAGTACTACGACCAATGACCTTTTGATCACAGATAAAGTCTTTGTCTGTGTCACCCAACAACAAACTTCAGACTATGTTAAAAGAGATTATGATACTGCTTTAGATAACTGCATCATTAACTAATTCTTACTTTAAAGGCGAGGAATATACCAAGAGATCTTCCTGAAACCAGACAAGTTGATTCCTGGCACATGTGGATTGACTGTCTATTACTTTTTAGTTTTCCATGGATGTTGCGTGGTAACGAATTAAAACGTTTCGTATTGAAACAGCGCCTCTTTTAGACCCCAGCCAGACATGCTCAGTGTGTTTAACCCTATCTGTACGCCCAGGGGTCATTTTGTACCCGCGGGGTTGTATTCTTCACATTTTAGAATATTTCTTGTACGAGGATCTCTTTGAAACTTTCAGTTTTTCTCAAAACATCATTTTGACAGACTTCTATAGAAAGCGTATGGATCGGATTAACGAGTAAATTTCCTCTTTGGAAGTGGTCGCACAGAGTTCCCCACGTCGTATGGATACGATAGTAAAACACGACATATGGATAGGGTTAAATAAAAATGATGTGACCGATGAAAAAAAAAAACCTTCCGAAAGAAAGAGCCCTAAAGCATAAACCACATCATTATGTCAAACATGCACACCACGTAACGTGCGGTGAAAACAGCACAGAAATATTGCATAATTGAGAGGGAGTATAATGTATGTATTTCTTGCATAGATTAGATAAGAGTTGTATGTGGCATTCCCCCAATTTAGTATGCTCGGTACGCTTTGAACAGATGATAATGATAAAATAGTCAAAAAAAGGAAAACCCCCCCACAAAAAACCCCCCCAAAAAACACAACCAAACAAATAAAACTGATTACCAAATTCCGTTTGATTGACCTTATTTTACTTTAGTAGAATAATATTAGTCAACGTCCATCTTCCATCTCGAAACAAGCCCAATGGTTTGTGTGAATTAAGAGAAGAACTTGTACATAAAATCATTGTCAAAAATTGTTCGTAAGTAACATTGTTCTTTTATATCATTGTTCACTTACCTTTATATTTTACTAGCTGGGCCCCTTTCAATGAAAGGAATGATCGGTGCTTTAATATCAACTAAAAGTCATTGGCCTACTATATTTACACTCTACTGGAATGGGGCAATAAATCTTGAGAGATGCAAAAAATTATAAGGTCTAGATCTACACTCTCAAAACAAAATGCGCCTCGCAAAATATCACTTCCTGATTTTCTAAAATTACCGACACAGAAGCGTCGGCCTACAAAAGCGATCGGCGAAATGAAGAAATTTAACTTTTTGCAGCAAAACTGTCTCAAAACTGAAAAAAACCAAGGGCGTTATGCTCTGGAGAATATTTTAAAGAATCTTATGGCGAAAACCGCATGTCGATCGATGCAGCCATTAAAAAGCATTTGGAATAGCAAAATTCGGCCACCACAAATAGATAATAGATATCATTGTTCATTTATATACATCATGGTAACAATTATTGCTCATTTATATCATAATTATGTTTGTAACTGTCTGTCTGTTTGTGAGAGAAACGTTATAGTATGTTTGTGTGTGTGTATATAACTGGGTGGAATAGAGCATATATAAGGTCGCTTTTAAGGACAAGTGGGCTAACCCATATATCGGGAGTTTC
Organism: Aplysia californica; assembly: GCF_000002075.1. Lineage (NCBI taxonomy): Eukaryota > Metazoa > Mollusca > Gastropoda > Aplysiida > Aplysiidae > Aplysia > Aplysia californica. Next base: position 228,701 of record NW_004798094.1, on the reverse strand, counting down.
CAGAAATCTTGACCTACACCAAAAGTGGGCATTGCCCTACCTAGAGGAGAAGTTTGGTTTCATTGGTGGGTATATTCGTTTCGTTGTAGAGAAAACTCTCCTAGTCTTTTAAAGAAACTGTACAAGGGGCAAAAACTTTACCTTTGATTTTCTCAAAACAACATTTTTCAGGATAGCCCCCTTGCGTTTAAAAGCGACCATATGTGAGAGAGTATGATATGTGTATGCATTTGTACATGCACATGCGTGTGTGTGTGTGTGTGTGTGTGTGTGTGTGTGTGTGTGTGTGTGTGTGTGTGTGAGCACGTGTGAGTGGTGTGAAATAGCAAATCAATGTACCAGTGCCTGGACAATGAGGAATACTCTCATCTTATCTAGTGCAGGAAAAAAGTGAAACAGACAGAGAAAAACTATGAGGGAAACAAAGAAGAAAACAAAAAAGAACCTACCAGAAGTGCCCTCCAACCACCCAAACATTAAAAGGGAGAAGAGCCATATATACTCTCCAAAAAGCCCAAATTCAAGAAATCTTGGTTCGGGATTCAAACCAATTTCCTCAACATCATAATTTGTTATTATAACATCACATATAGAACAAGGTGCCCACTGACTGATATTCTGGAAGGTACAGTAAATCATATCTCCATAGGAGACGAATAAAATGTCGCGCCAGAAAAAGGACTACGAAAAGACGAACAATACCACATATGTATAAATAATAATAGTAATAGATAGTATTTGTATAGCGCAAATCCCCGCTCAACAGTAAGCTCTATGTGCTTCACAATCTATTCTATTACCCCAACAGACCTGAGAGCATTCTGAAACAACCTCAACATCCTGGGAAGGATACAGTGCAAGCGGCCATTTATAGGCGCTAAAACACTAACATACTGACAAGATCTTTCGGTTTCTATGGCCGGGTGCTCATAATGAGAAGTATTATACGTAGCAGAAATCATATCGTAGACAAAAATGGGTGAAAGTAAATTTGAGCCCGCCGTTTGGATCTCACTCGTCTCACTACACACACCCGGGCTGTCGCTGATCAGAGTGCGGCTATATTTGGTCGCTTTTAAGGACAACAGGGCAAACCCAGATTTCGGGGGTCTCCAGAACTCTTGACCTACATCAAAAGTGGGCATTGCCCTACCTATAGGAGAAGTTTGGTTTCATTGGTGCGTATATTTGTTTGGTTATAGAAAAACTCTCCTTGCCTTTTAAAGAAACTGAACAAGGGGCAAAAACTTTACCTTCCATTTTCTCAAAACAGCGTTTTTCGGGATAGCCCCCTTGTGTTTTTAAAGCGACCTTGGGCATCATGCACGAAAGATGTTTCGAAAGTATTTCAAAGTTTGAGCTTTAGTAAGAGTTTTACGGCACTTGCAACACAATAAGGTCATATAAATGCTGAAGATTAGAGGTGTTACAAGAGAGTAACAAACAAAAAAGAAGGAGGAGAGATAAGGACGATACACGTTTGATATGAAAGAAAATGCAAACCACACCACAGCACCCGCCAACCACCCACAACGTATTTTGAAATAGCGTCAGAACTTGTTTGAGCAAGGAGAAGAAGTACATCGGCACAATGACAGTCATTTCATGCAGGGAAAATAAGCGAGACGGACAAACAGAAACACTAGAGGGAAAGAACAGAAATAACAGGACCTATCAGTGGCACCCTCAACCACCAGCCAAGTAAATCATATCATCAAGAAACCATTGCAGCACATCAAAAATACGAAGAACTCTTAAGATAGAGAATAATAATGATGATAATATGATCAGCATCATTCCCCGCCCAATCTCCCAAATCAACCATCTGCGGGTGTCCAGATAAAGCCGTCATCATTCGAATAAAAACACAAGAAGCTTACTCCAGATTGTCACGCATTTTCCGGATACCGGAAATTTATTCATTAGTGAGCCCTGCTTTAAGGCATTTAGACAGCTGAGAACAAAATCTTCTATACTGCAAGCTGATCACACACACATACTACTTATCAGCAAACATGTCAAAGATGAAGTTGAAGAAAAAAAATACAAGAGTTCAGATTTGTTCACAAACAAACCAGAGCATCAACAATCTATTATGCAAAAAATATGACAATGTGTGGCCATATTTTGTTTAATTAATAAAATAAAGAATTTTTGTTCTATGGTTGTGACTGCAAAGGTAAAGCTTCAACAAAATAGAACATAATCTTCAATAAAACAAATGAACAAAGAGACATTTCAAGTAATTCTATTATTTAAAAAAACAACAACAACAACAAAAAGCCCCACCCAAGGTATTTTAAGTCAACACTCCGGGAAATACTATTAAAAAGTGCTTGCACACATGAACCCTAGAGTGACATCAAATAGGTCATCTAACATGTGCGTATGTTTGTGCGTGTGTACCTGGTGAAGCATCAAACCAATGTGCCAGGATTTGCACAATAATATGGTATAACACAGATAGGTCGAACACAGAAGACTCGAAATCACGCATCTGTCGAACTGGGTCTGCGGCCCCATTTTTTCTTCTTCTTTATCTTTGTAATATCCCTCAAACTATCAAGGCCGGTCCCGACGAATTCAAACTGTCCATGTTATACTGTTAAAAAGATTTTTTATATCTTATCTTATCATATCTATTCCCCTTTAAAAGAAAACACCGTAGTTTCCCAAAAACACATTAATTTGTTATTTCACTCCAGCTTATTATCTTGGTCCTTAGACAAACGTACAGTGTTAAATCCTGTTGCACACTTCTATACGTGTCACGACGCAGTGGAATCAGGCGCTAGTCAATTTTTGGCCATATGGAGTTATTGGTATCATCTTAAAGGATATTCATTTGCCTGGCTTTCGAGGAAAAAAATATCCATTTATCTAGAATAGAAGTCAAGATATTTGCAATTGAAGGAGGTGGGATCGCCTGGTTTCAGAAGTAAAAATTAGCGAGAATATGGCCGCCAAAATTTGGTGACTTCCATAGCTTAAGAGTCCTTGAAAACTGCAAATTTACAAATTTTTTGGGGGGCCTTTAATCAACGTTTTTCCATAAAATCCACAAATAAAAGTGTTTTGGAATGGACATACAAAGTAAGTGTAGGGCCAAAAAAATGCTAATTTCTCGGTTTTTATTATTTTGACGAGCGCCTGATTTCACCACAATGCCTCTCATACTGATATCTCTCAAGGGTGACCAATAATACAATGATATCCCACTATTAAAAACCCTACTTCAGGATAAAACATCCAACCACTAGATTTTTATTTTTTTTAAGTATTTCAAATATAAAGGCAACAAGACCATAAACTTTCACACCAAGAAAAGCTGCATCTTCTTATCTTGGGGTTTGTTTTTTTTTGCGGGTTGCTGTCATGAATTCTCCTTTCCCAAAAGTTTCATAATACGCGTATGAACCAAATAACGACTAGTCGTAATAAACACTCACATTTACTACATAATAATAATAATTGTAATAATAATAATATTATTGATGATGATCATCATAATAACAATAGACAACATTTTTACAGTGCTGTACCCCATTCGGAAACAAGCTCCAAGCTTCTATACATTATGTACAGACCTGTCATGACCCCTAACTATACTAACTTTAGCTCATTCTTTTTCTCAGCCAACCGAGAGAAGAGGGCGACCAGCTGCTAGTGTTGACGAGAGATTAAATTGGCAGCAGTTAGTTATGTTCTGTGGTGTCGCAGCGGGATTTAACAGGCCATAATCTGAGTCGCTATTTCAGCTTGTTCATCCCAATTTTGCCCACTGATTTTCTGTTAGGTCTTCCTCTTCCTCTCTTGCTTTCATCTTTTTGCTTCCAGAGTATGTTTCTTAATATTAAATATTTTTTCTATATTCAATATATTAAATAATTTTTCTATATTTAAAAAAAAAAAAATTTGTACAAAGCTCACACAGAAACTGATACAAGATTTTAAAAATTCACAGGATTCACACATGGGCCTAAATAAAAATAACAGGAGAAAAAGTGAGCGTTTATTCAATATTCAGGCATGGGAACAGCAAAACCATAATTTGAAAGTCGTTATGTTATGACAGCTGAGAATATCTTACGGGGTGCCCACAGCAGGTGGAATTGGGTCGGGTGGGGTCGGGTCCGGGGTCGATAGCCCCACTCACCGCCTGAAAACAAACGCGTTTGTTTTTTAGGCAATGAGTCAGGCGCGATCGACTTGCGCCACGATAGCCATTTTAATTGAACCCTCAATAAGGGTGGCAAACCGCCCCAACCGGACCAGATCCTCCAATGGGCACCCCGCATTAACATGTACTCAAATCGCACTGAAATTTTGAAATGCGAGCTTACATCCTACCAGTATCACTGTACAGTGTATAGGCTGACCTGTGTAAAAAACATTATTCTCTGTATTGTATCGAAAAAAATATTCTCAAAATTTTGGACGAGTGGAATTTCGTAGGGCAACATTGAAAATTCTGATCTAACCGAAAATGATCTAATCCAAAAGGTGTTTCACAATATTCTTTAAAAATCATGTCAAAATGGAGCTGAAATACCCGAAAACCTGGCTGACAAGTGACACACTCTAGCACACATACATAATATACGAACATGCACATAGCAGTGTGCACAAATATAGCACAGAGATTTTCAGGTCCGGAGTTTTTTCTTATAATGTATATTCTTTGTATTTAAAAAAAAGTACAGAGCAAAATTTCTGCATAACGAAAAGATTTCCTTATCCTGCAGATTTCGACATGCTGCGAGTTTAACTAACTACAGTAGCCTGTTAACCATGATCAGACCAGAACTTTGATATGACACCTGTCAGAATTCCCATGCCTGAAATTGCATTTGATCATTGAAACAACAATTTTCTAATGAGTATTGTAAGTGGCACCCAACTAAAACAAAACCAAAAGAACAACAAGAGAGTATGGAGACGACGGGAAACCGGCAATAGCTTCCCCAGCTATGCAACAATACTGTTAATAATTTTAATAATAAAAATAATAGTATCATTAATAACAATATTAATAATAATAATAATAATCATCATCATCATAAGGCAGATAATTTCTAAAGCACCCACTCCCATACATACAGCTCTTGGCACTGTACAATGCCTTCATCTTAACAAAAGACACAAGTAAATGAAATGCATACATACGCTCTTTTGAGATAGACAACGCTAACACATAAGCAGACATTCATACTATCACAGCATGATCGAGATGATGCTATACACACCACTTTACGAACAGAAGAGTTCTATGAATAAGAAGGACCTAAACCATCGAGATGACATTTCATAGGGTGTGCGTTTAACACTTTGCCGTCACATCTCACAGATTGGCGATGTTTACCACCCAGTTTCTTTGGATCTTTCCAAAAATGCCTTTGACTTTGATGGCAAGGGTTTTTACTATAAGAGTTTTGTGATGGCAAAGTGTTAAACGAATATTTAATTTTGCCCCCGGCTTTGTATCCCTCAAATGTTGTGGGAGAGAGCGTTCCAGATGGATGGAGCTAGATGAGAAAAGTCAAAAGAGACATCCCAGCCAATTTTTGACCTCCCTTCCTACCTGAAGTCATAAGAAGAGGCCAATTTCCTGATCTTTTTGTTAATGTTTATAGTAGAGGGTTTTACGGCGCTCGCAACTGCATACGGTCATATGAGCGCCATTCCCTGATCTTTGAAATCTTGATGGAATGTACATTTCAGCAAGGCTGCTGAAATACTGCACAAGGGTGCTTTATGGTTAACACACATTTATGGCTTAGGACAGCAATCTTGTACGAAATCCAAACTGTTGTTGGGAGCCAATAAAGTTTTCTTAAAATACGGATGGTACGGTCATTCTTCTTCTTTTTAGACACGATTCTCGCAGCTTGATTTTGCATTTTAAAAGTGGTGTTCTTTCAAGATGACGACATGTGGGAGGCTTTTCTGACAGACAGTAACAAAAATCCATACAGTAGAACACAGAAGATGAGATGAGGGTTTTCAACCAGTATCCATTCAAGAATACAGACAAATGCTCAATTCTACGCAGCTCACAATAGAACACTTTGCATATAAAAGAAATGTGAGGGTTCATAGATAATTTTGTGTAAAAAAACAAAAACAACAACACCCATATATCTTTCGTTTTGTAGGAGAAATAAATCTCTTTTTGTTCCTTCTACTTGTGTACTCTTCTTCATCAACAGATTATAGATCCTTCAGATTGCACATTAATAATGTCTCTATTTTTCTCTTCATTAACTCTTTATCTCCGGCAAGCCGCTCCTAGCGGCTCGCGATCGGAACCGGGGAGCCGCTGACAGCGACTTGAACACATTCCTTCACAACGACTTCAACATCAAATTACTTTTCGGCAATCCAACTTAGTGACGCTTTTGTCATTTTTAGATTTAATACCAAAAAAGGGACCCGGCATAGTGGGTTTACCCCTCCCCCCTCAGAGATAAAGAATTAAGCAAGAGTTTGCTGTTGAACATCTATGATTCAAAGTCATCAATACCTTGACACCAGTTTAAAATCGGTGAAGATTTATACAGCTGGGTATCATCGGCATGCATGTGAAAGTTTTAACTAAAATTATCTAATGATGTTACCAACGGTAAGGTATATATGGGTATATGGAATTGGGCCCAAAAGTGACCCTTAACAAGATCAAAAACATAGACTGGGATCTGCACACAACCACTGACTGGTTCCGTACTGAGACAAATAAAATTCGAACCAGTCGAGAACAGTATTAGAAATTAGAAATCCCAAAAGTTGTCGATGTTCGTTTGACAATGACAAAACGATCAATAATAAATAGCATTTAAATAGCATTCAACATATTAATAGCATTTGTCTAACGCAAAGTCACACTCGACAGCAAGCTCTGAGCACTTTAAAAGCTAAACCATTTGCTTTCTAACGTTGACTCGTATCACCTATCTATTCATTAAAAACAATCTGAATCTTTAACCCTTTCAATATGATGTGTTCTAAATTCCGTGGTATTTTATTAAGAAGTGGATAATTATGAAAGTCCTCTAACAGCCTGATACGTCTATATGGAACTGAAGGAGTTAACATGCAATCTCACTCGCTCTCGACAAAAGGTCAGTTATCGGGAGCCGTGATTTGTGAATACATGTCTCCACATAAATGTATCCAAGTGCATGTACCAGACAACGTATAGACTCATTACATAATGACACCCTTACTTCTATCCCACCCATCAACGTGATAACTTTCCTATTTTTGATTCAACAGCTACACGAGGTAGAATCAAAGATAGTACATAACAAGACGGTCCACTCAGCCAAAAAAGTGTCAGCCGGAAGTCCACTCTTTGCTGCAGATGGCGCTGCAGTCTGTTTTGAAACTCTCTTTCGTTTCTCCAGAAGAAGAATAGGAATAGCACCTCCTTGTGTGAGCAGATCGACTGCTGTTCATCAGCTGTTCAGGTTCCTTCAGTGCGGAGTTTTACGTTTTTTTTATTTTAATGACCTCTCGCCTTTCATTATAAAGTCAAATTAAACGAAAAAAACAGTAACCTTTTACTCCGGAAGAGGTTTTTTGTCAGCGTAGCCATTTTAAAAAAGTGTTCTTCCGAAATTTGAATTCTTATTTATTCAAAAACCTGTTAGTTTCACTTTGATTTTTTTAACACAAGTAGGGTAACTCTGTTCGCAAAGGGTGCGCATTTGCGAAGAAGGCGCCACCGAATTTTGAGGACACTTTTTTAATTGGCTCAAAGAGAGGAGTGGACCCTCTTGTTATGTAGACTCTTTGGTAGAATGTAATCATTACATACAATACACAAAATCTTCAATCGCAGATACGCAGATATACGGCCAGTAGGTACCTGGCGCCGTTGTTTATATGTAGTTACAAAATTTCAAAATTTCAAAATTCTTTTTGGCTTTACTAGTTTCACTCACCCTGAGGTCAACCATTATGTCGGTTTAACTATTAAATAAATCTCAGCGCCAGAACCCTGGCACCCACTTTTGACTTATTCTGATCAAACAGGAAACAAAATTAGAGAAGAAACACTTGTTTAAATCAATAAGTTAAGGGGTTAATGCTATTTTTTTTAAAGGGTGGGGAAAAAGAAAAAAAAAAAAAAAAAAAAAAAAAAAAAAAGAAAAACAGATTCAAACAAAAAGAAACCAGAGAAAGCAGGCAAAGCCTTGTTTCAGCTCGCAACCTCAGTGCTTTCTTGTCGAATCTCCATTGTTTTTTTAACAGTGAAAATGTGTTTTCTTCTTAAGCTCACTCGTTGTTACGAACTGTTTTCACTGTTATTAAAAATGGAGATACAACAAGAAAGCACAGAGATTTTGCGAGCTGTTTCCAATAACAAAACAAACATAATGGGAAAAAATCTGGGACTTCAGTGCCCGTGTGCATGAGACGGGACGGAGATGGGAG
>NW_004798094.1:214868-220165 GCF_000002075.1 Aplysia californica | reverse complement strand
GGGGGGGGGCGGGCGAGGGGGTGAGGGGGGTGCGTGGCAGCAGGCGAGGCGGGCGTGTGTGTCTCATCATGCTACAGTCCCCCAAGAGTCCCCCCCTCCCACCGACCCACCCACTAGCTGATGGGCATGTGGCGCGGGTGGGTAGGTCTCTCACTCCACCAGGGCCTCAAGGGAGGCGGGGTCCGAGACGGTGCTCATCTGGAACTCAGGCTGGTGTTCCGGCTTGTGGCAGTCAATTCTGGGGACAGGAAGGAAACGCACACAGGGTTTCAATTATTCGGATCATTTTAGGGTTTTCTGGGGGTTTTTTGCGTAAGCGTTTTATGGAGCTCGCAACTGCATAAGATTATATGAGTGTGCTTTCAGATATTGCTGGTGGTCCGGCTTGTGGCAGTTGATTCTGCGGACAGGAAGGAAATGTACACGGGGGGGGGGTGTTCAATGCTTCAGATCATTTTTGGGTTTTTTTGGGGTTTTTTGAGTAAGCGTTTTATGGCGCTCGCAGCTGCATAAGGTTATATGAGTGTGCTTTAAGATATTTGGACTTTTGGGTAAAGTGAAGCACATTGAATAATGACCGCCACTTAGTGAATTATAAAAGTTTATGATCATAATTGTTTTGAGTAAATAATAATAATAAAAAAATAATGACAAATGATAATAATAATAACAATAATAATGATGATAATAATGATAATATTACTACTAATAATACTAATATTGATAATAATTACATATATAGAAAGTGAATATCCACCCTCCACAAGATGGTCTACGCGCTTCACAAATACTAGTGAAGAGAGCACATCTTGAGGAATATAAATCTTTTAGATTTTAAAATGTTTGCGTAACGAGAAGCACACCAAACGATAACCATTATTTCGTAAAAGGAATGACATAAACACCTAGAGAGAAAGAGAAAAAATAGTACCAGTGTGTTTTTGACAGTAAACGTTTTCTTTTTCATATTACGAAGCAAGGTCAAACTAAAGAGCTGACTTTTTTCTGTGACAGTGAGGACATGAGCCACTCACAGCAATGACATGACTCACTAATAGTAATAAGAATAATATCACTAATAGTAATAAGAATAAGAATAATAACAATAATAATGGCATTTATATAGAGCACATATCCACACTCTACAGCATGCTTTATGCGCTTTACAACCACTTTTACCCCAGCAGACCCTAGTACTCTCAGAAACATTCTCTGCTTCCTGGGAAGCATACAGTGCTTCCTGGGTAGCATACAGTGCAAGCTGCGAATTTCACGCGCTCAAACAATAACAAACTGAGAGATCTTTCGCAGTCCATAGCCGGGTACCCATTCCCACCAGGGTGAAGTGAGAAAAATTCGTGTACAAAAAAAAACCTTTCTCATGAACACGATGTTGGGGCCCTGACGGAATTCGAACCGACGACCTTACGATTGCCGGTCAGAGAGCCTAACCACTACGCCACCAACGTCACTACCCAACACATGTTGTTGTCGTCGCCCCACACAAACAGGACCAGGTTCCTGTCCAGGACTCTCTCTATGAGCGCCAGGTCTTGGAGCAGGACCTCGATCCCATCAACCTTGAGGTCTCGGAGCCGCCGGATCATGTGCGGGTCGTTGTTGTCGTCGCCCCACACAAACAGGACCTGCATAAGGTTATATGAGCGCCAGAAGATTAGAGGTGTTACAAGAGAGTAACAAACATAAAAAAGAAGAAGGGAAGAACAACACACATTTTTAAAAAAATTTTTTGGGTAGAGGTTTTACAGCACTCCCAACTGCATAAGGTTATATGAGCGCCAGAAGATTAGAGGTGTTACAAGAGAGTAACAAACATAAAAAAGAAGAAGGGGAGATAAAGACGATAGACGTTTTTTTAGTTTAGTTTTAGTAGAGGGTTTTACAGCGCTCGCAACTGCATAAGGTCATATGAGCGCCAGAAGATTAGAGGTGTTACAAGAGAGTAACAAACATAAAAAAGAAGAAGGGGAGATAAAGACGATAGACGTTTTTTTAGTTTAGTTTTAGTAGAGGGTTTTACAGCGCTCGCAACTGCATAAGGTCATATGAGCGCCAGAAGATTAGAGGTGTTACAAGAGAGTAACAAACACAAAAAAGAAGGAGGGGAGATAAGGACGATAGATGTTTGATAGGAAAGAAAGAGCAAACCACACCAGAGCACCCGCCAACCACTCACTTAGATTAGTTTAGTAGAGGTTTTCGGCGCATAAGGTCATATGATCAAAATAGTTTTGAGTAAATATGAATAATAATAATAATAATAGTAAATGACAGTAATAATAACAAAAAAATAACAATAATAGTATATAGATAGCAAAGATAGCAAATACCGGTATCTACTCTACAAGATGTTTTATGACCTTTGCATTTTTTGAGTGAGGAGAAGCACATCGAATGACAACCATCATTTCGTGCAAGTAAAAAGTTTTAGTTTAGTTTAGTTTTAGTAGAGTTTTTAAGGTGCTCACAACTGCATATGGTCATATGAGCGCCAAGGGGTGGATGTCAACAGAGAAGTCCTTACAGGGAATCAGACTTATTCTGCTCACCTCTCTAGTTTCAACAACACAAAGTCTGCTTCGACTATCAGGCACCTCGGAAATAGCGGGTCACAAGAGTGTGACAAACATACAAAAGAAATAAAGGAAAATGACGATAGTAAGGAATAGGAAAGAAAAAGCAGCAATTCCCTGTTGCAGTTCAGGCACAGTTATGAGCATGACATTGATGAATCAGCCCAGGGGAGGTTGTTGGAACTGTCTCAAGTACTCACCAGCAGATGCTCGGACAGGGCAAAACTGATGCCCTTACTGAAGGTGCTGGCCCGGTAGTCTCTGTACTGCACGTACACCTTGGTCTGGCCCTGGTGCAGCAACATCACGGGGTACTTGTTCTGCTTCAGCTGCAGGCTGGGCACGGGGAAAACAAAACAAGAAAGAAAAAAAAAATCAGGTTAGCTTACCGGACCAAATAAATTACTTAGAATGAAAGCAGCAAGTTAAGTTTTAGTAGAGGTTTTACGGCGCTCGCACCTGCATAAAATCATATGAGCGCAAGAAGATTAGAGGCGTTACAAGAGAGTAACAAACATAAAAAAGAAGAAGGGGAGATAAGGACGAAATATGTTTTATAGGAAAGAAAAAGCAAAACCACACCAGAGCACCCGCCAACCACCCACTGAAAGCAGCAAAAACAAGAATTTGAATAGCTGATCACTGAAGGCGAAGCTAGGTTGACTTTCCCCCTCTTCTCCCTTGCCCATCTCTTTATTTCTATCTGGAGTCTTTCTCCACCCATCCTTTTTCGTTTTGTTTTCTTTTCGTATTTCATCTCTCTTTCAACCATTCTCTATTCTCTTATTTTTCCAATTCTGCAATCCCCCCCCCCCCCCCCCTCATCTTTTTAAGTGAGAGTCCATATCCATAGTTTAAAAAGTTAAGACCTATTCTATCAAATCTTTTCTAGCAAAAAAATGTGTCATGGAACATGAGAATATCCTGAGTGCCTAAAGATTAAAATAATTTTTCTTAAAATCCCATACATGCCCACAAAACAAGTTTTGCAACTTCTCACTTGAACTATCAGAAAAGTATAAAAATCAGAGTCTTCCAGTCTACCCCTGAGTTGATATGGTAGCTTTTAAGGACAAGTGGGCTAACCCAGACTTTGGGGGTTTCCTGAAATCTTGACCTACACCAAAAGTGGGCATTGCCCTACCTATAGGAGAAGTTTGGTTTCATAGGTGTGTATATTTGTTTGGTTATAAAATAAAGAAAACTCTCCTTGTCTTTTAAACAAACTGAACAAGGTGCAAAAACTTTACCTTCGATTTTCTCAAAACAGCATTTTTCGGGACAGCCCCCTTGTGCTTAAAAGTGACCATATACAGTCTCCAACCACTACTGATCCAAGAAAATCCCCAGTACAAACGACCGTTTCCCCACTTTTCCCCCTGCATTGTCTACTATAATATGTGAGGCAGCACAGTGAAATCAGGTGCTCGTCAAAATAATGAAAGTAAAGAAACTTACACTTTTCTGCTGGTTTGGCCATTTTTATTGAAATTGTGTTTTATAGATCAACACCTTCCACGTCCACTCGAAAACCCTTTCAGTGTGAATTATATTGAAAAACGTTGATAAAAGGCATAAAATATGTAAATTGTCCGTTTCCATGGACTCTGAGGCTTTGTAAATAACCAAACTTTGGCCGCCATTTACTCATTAATTTTACCTCTGAAACCAAGCGACGCCCCCTCATTTAACTGCAAATATCTTGACATTTACTCAAGATAAACGGGTACTTCTTTCATCGAAAGCAAGTCAAATGAACACGTTTTAAGGTGATACCAATAACTCCACAAGCCAAAAAATTGACGAGCTCCTGATTCCACCGCGCCGTGACACATATTAAAACGACACTGTCCAAGACATCCACCTGTCTAAGACAACCACATTTCTCCCCCACAAGGGTTGTGCGGCCTTCTCGGACATTTCTGACCGTACTTACAACAAAAAAAAGGGTGAAATGGTATGGGTATAATGCCCCTATCAAGACTATTAGTTTATTTAAGGGGCGGGACCTCCTAGTTTAACGTCCGTCTCCAATAGGACCGAGCCAAGTAGGAATTTCGTGTAAAGTGCCTTTCCCAAGGACAAAACGTCGGACCGAGCTGAGGCTCAAACCCCCGAACCCGCGATCTCACGATTACGAGTCTGGTAGCCTAACCACTAGGCCACCGACGCCACTACCGTACTTACAGGATACAGATGTCGGGATCAAAACTGGAGAAGACGATTTTCCGGGTTCCCGCACACTTAAACACATCTTCCAGGATAACGTTAACAGTCTCGTTGACGTCCAGGTAGTTTTCCATCTCCCAAACACCATTCTGAAAGTGAGAGATAGATAGCAACAGTGTATTATAAAAATATAGCGATGCAAAAATGAACTCTAAGACAGAATTTCGTATTAAAAAGAGATAGATAGCAACGGTTTATAATAAAAATATAGCGATGCAAAAACAAACTCTAAGACAGAATTTCGTATGAAAATTTAGTTGTTTTGGATCCTACATCCTGAGGTTCTTTGACACTATTGGTGTTGTTCTTGTTTTAAGTCCAGTGGCCTTTGAGCATTGTTGGTTTGAGTCAAGGTTTTACGGCGCTCGCAACTGCATAAGGTCATATGAGCTAAGGGGATGGATGTCAACAGAGAAGTCCTTACAGGGGATCAGACTTACTCTGCTCACCTCTCAAGCTTCAACAGCACAAAGT
>NW_004798094.1:202036-214572 GCF_000002075.1 Aplysia californica | reverse complement strand
GGGGGGGGTTCTGGTTTGATTCTGTTTATGTAATAGTTTAGAGGTATGTGCTGTGTTTGAAGGCAGAATATCATTGTTTGATCCCTTCTGTTGACGGCTTTTATGCAGTCACTTCAGTACTTAGACACTGCAAGTAAAATAAAGAAAAAGAAACAATCAAAGGAAACATATTTTTTTTACAGTTGCAATATTGAGGTGACGTATGGTAATATCAAAATGGTGTTTGTCAAGCTCAACCAAAGACTTTTTAAAGTTTTAGTAGAGGTTTTACGGCACTCGCAACTGCATAAGGTCATATGACCGCCAGAAAATTTGAGGTGTTTTATAAGAGAGTAAGAAACATAAAAAAGAAGGGGAGATAAGGACGATAGATATTTGATAGGAAAGAAGGAGCAAACCACACCACAGCATACGCCAACCACCCACTGTTTTTTTCTGGGTTTTTTAGGTAATAATTTAGAGGTATGTGCTGTGTTTAAAGGCAGAATATCATTGTATGATCCCCTCTGTCGAGGGCTTTTATGCTGTCACTTCAGTACCTAGAAACTGCATGTAAAATAAAGAAAAGGAAATACTAAGCTTGTTGTAACTATAACAGGCAGACAGCATATCTCATTTTTTTTAAAGTATGAAAAGAAACATTATTTTTGTTACAGTTGCAACATTGAGGTGATGTATGGTAATATCAAAGTGGCATTTGCGAAGCTCAACCGAAGACTTGTTAGAAATAAATAATATACTCCATGTTTTTTAGTTTAGTTTTAGTAGAGGTTTTACGGCGCTCGCAACTGCATAAGGTCATATGAGCGCCAGGAGATTAGAGGTGTTACAAGAGAGTAACAAACATAAAAAAGAAGAAGGGGGAGATGAGGACGATAGATGTTTGATAGGAAAGAAGAAGCAAACCACCCACAACCAAATCCTTGTCAGAAATAAAATAATATCTTCCGTAAAGAAAAAAAAAAGGAAAGATGCTTTACAGAAAGTATAGCCGTCAACAGTTGGCAGTTGAAACAAATCTGAAAACAAAGGGAAATGACTGCTGAAGCTCTTAGTTTTAGTAAGAATTTTACAGCACTTGCAACACAAATAAGTCATTGTACAAGTGCCAGATATTAGGGAGTTACTTGAGCAGCATCCATAATCTTTCAACTTAGAACCCAACATGTTCCCCTCAATCAACATCTCAACCGAAATGGAGTAAAGCAGTCTGCTGCCAGCCCACAATGTGACTACCCCTTGGAGACAGTGGAACATCATCTGTTCTTCTGTAGAAAATTAACCGATTTGAGGGGATGTTTTCTTCCCAAGCTACCCCACACATATAACTGCCTCTACTCCTCAAAACAAAAATTAGAACAGACAAGCAGCTATTACAGAATGGCATCAAGCAGAAGAGTTAACGCTCAAATGCTACTGGATCGCTAACAACAACAACAAATCGAGCAGCATAACATACAGAAGAAAAGAAGAAGAAAAAGAGAGGCGAGGACGATAGATGTTAGACAGGAAAGAAGGAGCAAACCACCCACATCAGAGACCCCCCCCCCCCCCAACCACCCACGCTGCAGAACTCCATGGTCACTCACAATGTCCACTAGCGGGTACTTGATCTCGATGTTGAAGCCCGTGTTGGCGTCCACCTCCAGGAGACATTGTTCCAGCGTCGGGAATGGCTCGGTCTCCTCCAATGGACACTCCTCGTCGTTGATTTCTGGATCGATAGCACGCAAAGTTTAGTTTTAGTAGAGGTATTATTGAGCTCGCAACGGCATAAGGTCATATGAACGCCAAGGGGCAGGTGTCAACACAGAAGTCTTTACAGGGAAACAGACTTAGACTGCTCACCTCTCTAGCTTCAACAGCACAAGGTCTGCTTCGACTATCAAGGCACCCCAGAAATAGCAGGTCACAAGAGAGTGACAAACATATAAAAGAAGAAGAGGAAAATGACAATAGTAAGGATCAGGAAAGAAAAAGCAGCAGTTCCCTGTTGTAGGTCAGGCACAGTTATGAGCGTGACATGAGTCAGCCCATTGGCAATTCTACTATGCTTGAATGAGAAATGTCCCCCCCCCCTCCGGCTCCTCCAGCGGACACTCCTCGTCGTTGATTCCTGTATCGACAGCACGCAGAGGAGAAGGCTTTGTTTAGTTTTAGTAGAGGATTAACGGCGCTCGCAGCTGCATAAGGTCATATGAGCGTCAGAAGATTTAGAGGTGTAACAAGAGAGTAACAAACATAAAAAAGAAGAAGGGGAGATAAGGACGATAGATGTTTCATAGGAAAGAAGAAGCAAACCACACCAGAGCACCCACCAACCACCCACGGAGGTTTGTTTTGTTTGTTTTTGTAAGTGCTTTACGGCGCTTGCAACTGCATAAGGTCATATGAGCGCGCGGGACACATTAGACTTTTTCAGTAGGAAATTTTGAATTTTGCCCGGGTGGCAGCCGAAGCCTACTCTTATCGATTTTAGATCACCAAAGGATCTTTAACGTGCGCAACTTGCACACGGGCCCTCCGAGATTTCTCGCCCTTGTCCGAGAGGGCTAGGTATAGATCTTTCCTACCAGAAAATCAGGGGTGTGGCTGAAAGACAGCAGTAAAAAGAAGCTAAGGAGTAGAACTAGAAAGGCTGTAGAAAGAATCAGGAGCCCAGAGGAGGGGGGCAAAGGAGATGAGGGAGTGGGGGGCAGAAAGAGGAGACGAAAGCAGACAACAGAACATTGCTAGAGAGCAGGAAAGGAGGTGAAAGGAGACACATTTAGAGAAGAAAATTTTTTTGTCACTACCCGGAGTCGAACCCGGGACCTTTGAATGAGAGGTTAACACCTTAACCTCTAGGCCACGAGAGCCCCCGAAGGTTTGTAATCAGTGTGATAATAATAAATAATAGATAGCATTTCATTTGTATAGCGCAAATCCCCGCTCAACAGCAAGCTCTATGCGCTTCACAATCTATACTATTACCCCATGTCGATGATTCCAGTGATAAATGTGTTTGATCTAATGGTTTTAGATCCGATTCTAATTCCTTCGGTTTTTGATGAATTTGATTGTCACATTCAACAGAATTCTGGTACCTGGGGGGCAAAGATTTTTTAGCTCTGGGCAATGGGCAGGAGGAAGACTAAACTTGTTACTAGAGATAACATACAAAGAAAAAAAAAGGAAGACAGACAAGTTTTTAGTTTTAGAAAGGTTTTACAGCGCTCAACTTAATCAGCAAAAAAGTGGAAGAAGATTAAATAATAAAATAGCAACAACTTACCAACACTGTTGTCTCCAGCTACAAACAGCTGAAAAAAAAAACAAACAAACAATAATAATAATTTTTTTAAAGTAGATGTTTTTAAGCCTCCATCCACACAATTTAGATCATTCATGAGGCGAGCTTTTGACCCTGTTGGAAGGGGCCAACCCGAGCTGAGAAGGATACAACATCCCATCTTTTCGGATTGGCAAGTCCACAAGGAACAATACCAGAAAACAGAATATGTGTCACGATGCAGTGGAATCAGGCGATCGTCAATTTTTGGGAACGTGAAGTCATTGGTGTCACCTTAAAGGTTCTTTATTTGCCTTGCTTTCGAAGAAAAAAATACGCATTTATCTAGAATAAGAGTGGAGATATTTGCGATTTGAAGGAGATGGAGTCATCAGGTTTCAGCAGTAAAATAAGCAAAAAAATGGCCGCCAAAGTTTGGTGACTTATATGGCTTACGAGTCCTTGGAAACTGCCAATTCACATTTTTTGTGCTTTTAATCAACGTTTTTCCATAAAATCCACACATAAAAGGGTTTTTGAATGGATATACAAGGTGTTGAGCCAAAAAAAAAAAATTTGAAATTTAATTTCCAAACAGACTGAAAAATGCAGATTTCTCAGATTTCGTTATTTTGACGAGTGCCTGATTTCACAACGCTGTCTCTTCACATATGTATTACAAACACAAAAACAGACTTCCATACAAAAACCCTGAAAAATTTTTTTTTTAAGTTTTAGTTAGAGTTTTACGGCATTTGCAACACAATAAGGTCATATAAGTGCCGAAGATTAGAAGTGTTACAAGAGAGGAACAAATATAAAAATGAAGGAGACGATAGATTTTTAATAGGAAAGAAGGAGCAAACCACACCAGAGCACCCGCCAACCACCCACCCTTTTCAAATGTGATAGATACATTTTGTATGTACTCATTGGCAACTATTATACACTTGTCAGCTCTATCCCATCCCAAGTTTGGCTTAAGAGCACTGTCATGCTTCTCTCTCTAAAGTTAATTCAGGCTGAGAGAGGTATACAACCTCCCAACAAACAGATGGAGACACTCAAAAAATAAAACTTTCCTCGACGGAAATCGAACACAAGACTTCTGCGTAAGATGGCAAAAAGCCTTTCCATTAAAATAATAAAAATCATTATCATTATTACTTCCATCATCCCTACACCACAAAATCTGAATATGGACTATAAAGATTTCCAATCAAATGTAACAAATGACATTGTTACTCATTGGTCTTTGTAGGAAAAACAAAAAGCTACCTTCATAGACTGGAGCTGGGCAAGTGTAAGGTTCTTGACAGGAATTTCAAACAGTTCAGTCTTGGCTTTTTGGCTCTTTTTCTGCAAAAAAGATTTTTTAAAAGCATTAACTTTTGCAAATGGACAAAGTTTAAAAAAAAATTCCACATGAAATGAAAAGTCCCAAAGTTCAAAGCAAGAAAAAATATCTACGACAGTCCGAACGATGTAAGTCAAGAACTTCGTCTACCGTTCTTCAATCATTTGCCCGCGTAAAATCAGAAGCTGAGCCCACCATTAGCTCAGTTGATATCACGCCGGGCTAGGGAGCTGATGGCCATGGCTTGAATGCGCCTAATTGGGCTTCCTGAATTTGAATGTTTTAGACTGTTTTCAAGGCCATCCGGTTCGATTCAGCTGAAGATGGACATAAAATTCAGAGGTTCTGCATCTTAAGCTATCTTAGTGTGTTGAATGAGGGGATTTTAGTTTTAGTAGAGGTTCTTTTTTTTTTTTTAAGTAGAGGGTTTTACGGCGCTCGCAACTGCATACGGTCATATGAGCGCCAAGGGGTGGGTGTCAACAGAAAAGTCTTTACAGGGAATCAGACTTAGACTGCTCACCTCTCTAGCTTCAACAGCACAAGGTCTGCTTCGACTATCAAGGAACCCCAAAATAGCAGGTCACAAGAGAGTGACAAACATACAATAGAAAGAAGTAGAGGAAAATGACAATAGTAAGGATCAGGAAAGAAAAAGCAGCAGTTCCCTGTTGTAGATCAGGCAGTTATGAGTGTGACATGAGTCAGCCCATTTACAATTCTACTATGCTTGAACGAAAAATGTCCCCCCTTTGGGAATGGCCTAAAGTCACTTCAGTCAGTGGCACTGCCCCGGGGGTTAGTAGAGGTATTACGGTGCTCGCAACTGCATAAGGTCATATGAGCGCCAGAAGATTAGAGGTGTTACAAGAGAGTAACAAACATAAAAAAAGAAGAAGGGGAGATAAAGATGATAGATGTTTGATAGGAAAGAAGAAGCAAATCGCACCAGAGCACCCGCCAACCACCCACTGAATGAATGGGGTGTGAGACCCAGACAGTTTCGAAGTTAGAAGATCAAAAGAAGGTTGACTATGAATGTATCCAACAACAACAGTAACAATCATGGACAGGTGTGCAGCATTTAAGGACTGTCTCATCTCAAAGCAAAAATTTTCACAACATGTCTTAGAACTTGAACCAGTTGGGCAGACAGCCAAAAGGTTGTGGGTTCAAACCTAGTTGGGAGCCCAACATTGTGTTCTTGAAAAAGGGCACTTTACATGAATGTTCCCATTTTTCACCAAGATGTGAACAAGTACCAAGCTATAGACTAAAAGATCTTGTCAATTTATAAGTTTTTAGTTTTAGTAAGAGTTTTACAGCACTTGCAACACAATAAGGTCATATAAATGCCGAAGATTAGAGGAGTTACAAGAGAGTAACAAACGTAAAAAAGAAGAAGGAGAGATAAGACAATAGTTGTTTAATAGGAAAGAAGGAGCAAACCACACCGCAGCACCCGTCAACCACCCACATTTATGAGTGTTTTAGCTCTTGTAAAAAGTTGGGAAGCCAAGAATGTTTCTGATAATTCTAGGATCTGCTGGGGTAATAACATAACAATTGCAAAGACCAGAGGGCATGCTGTAGATAATGAATATCATGCACTATACAAATGTTGTTAAATATTATCTGCATATTATGTTATTAAATATTCATCTTCAATGAATCGATGTTTCTTCGGCACTTATATGACCTTATTGGTCATACAAGTGCCAAAGATTAGAGGCGTCACAAGAGAGTAACAAACATAAAAAAGAAGGAATAGAGATAAGGAAAATAGATCTTTGATAGTAAAGAAGGAGCAAACCACACCAGAGCACCCAACAACCGCCCACAAAGAAAACAAAACAACAAAAAGCAAAAATGAAAGAAGAACCCGGCCACAAGAAAACTTACGTTGTTTTTTTAGTTTTAGTGAGGTTTTTCGGCGCTCGCAACTGCAAAACGTCATATGAGCGCCAGAAGATTAGAGGCGTTACAAGAGAGTAACAAACATAAAAAAGAAGAAGGGGGAGATAAGGACGATAGATGTTTGATAGGAAAGAAGAAACAAACCACGCCAGAGCACCCGCCAACCACCCATGCTTACGTTGGTATAAGCTACGTTGACCACAAAGTCGTGGTAGATGACCGCCTTCTTATCCTTGCTGAGCAGAACGTCAAACTCAACAAAATCAGCTCCCTGGCGAAAAAAGAGAGGGAAAAGATTACACCAGCTCTAAAGAAACATCCTAAAAAATCTATTCTCTATGCCACTGAAACATAATACCACAACATATACATATATATATAAATATATCAATAAATAAAGCTATTCCGTCATCAATATAAAGTTGAAATAAAGAAGTAAAATCTAAACGGTATGACAGACATATTATTGAACAGACTTCACAAACAAACAGAAAGTCATAGACATACGGGTAAACGCAACATTTTAAAAACACATTTCACAGACATTTTGGACAAGTTACACGGGCATAAAATTAAAGACATACGGGTCAACGCAACATTTTAAAAAGCAAAAATAAACTTAAGAATAAGCAATAGCAACAAAAAAAAAAGCCTACATATTTCTTTCCCTTCACTGAAAAAGACTTTGGGAAAAAAAAGAATAAAGAGACTGAAACAAAAATAGCCTGTAAGGCTTTGCACACAAACACACACACACACACACTCACGCTAATCTTTTAACATGTTTTGTGCACAGTACATCCCTCGCTCTAAATTAACTTGTCAAGGTTGCATTTCTTAAACTTTAAGGATTTGAAAACAGTGGCCCCTCTCTGAGTCTTAACTGCAGTTTGTTCGTTTGAATAAAGGAAAGTAAAGAGAAGCATATGTGAGGCATCATGGTGAAATCAGGCGCTCATCAAAAGATCGAAATTAAAGAAACTGGCATTTTTCCGTCAGTTTGGTAATTTTATAGAATTTTTTATTTTTTTTGGCTCAACACCTTTCACGTCCATCTAAGAGCATGTTTCTCCAGGGATGTTACTGAAAAACGTTGATTAAAAAAAACCCCAAAAAATGTAAGTTCTCAGTTTCCCCGAACTCTCAAGCTATGGAAGTAACCAAACTTTGGTGGCCATTTTCTCGCTAATTTTACCTCTAAAACCAGGCGACCCCCACCTCCTTCAATCGCAAATATCTCAACTTGTATTCAAAGATAAATGGATATTTCTTTCCTAGGCAGAGACACAAATGAACAAACTTTACAATGATAACAATAACTCTTCATGTCCACAAATTGACGAGCGCCTAATTCCACCGCGTCATGACACATATCATCTCAAGAGAACAGTCATTATGAGGAAGAGACAGAAAAAGACTGGTGGAAACAGAGAGAAAAGAACGAAAGAAGAAAAGTAGTCAGACCTACCAATGGTGCCTTCCGACCACCCGCCTCATCCTTAAGTGACAACTCCTGAACCCAACCAAACTCACTTGGCTGAGCCGTTTGTCAAATCTTCCTTTCACATTTTCCGTTGTCATGAAAGAGTATAGGGTGTGCAATTGCTGACTAATGAACTCTTAAACGGGCAAAAAAAGCCACAAAAACCAATAAACAGTTCCCCCACCTCAAGAAAAAACAACAAAATCAACAAAAACAAAAACTAAAAAAAAAACCCCAAAAAACCCACGCTTTTTAACTCCGAGGGACCACTGTAATTCTTTTCTTTTTTTCCAGTCGGAACTATCTAAAAATACAAAAACTGCACACAGATTTTTTAAATTTTTTTCTTTTTTTCATTTTTCGGTTGTTTTTTTTTCTTTTTTCTTTTCTGCACAATTCCAATAGCCAGAAAACCTACGTGTTTCCCTGCCGCAGCAAAGGACGCGATTGTGTTTTCCTTGAGCATACTCACTCTGAGAACAAAGAAGATGTGTGTGAGGCATGGGAAAAACAGCATTGGGTCCCACTTCAAAATGAGAAGCAACGGTCAAAAAGTCACTACTCCTGCTACTGGAACATAGCTGCCAACTTTTCAAAATCACAACACCCCCACCCCCAAAAAGAACCCTGACTCTCCACCCACTCGGTGGGTCTAGCTAGAGAGCGGGCATTGGCCTAGTACTGCCCCCTCCACCAAACCTTTCACAAAAACTTTTCTCGTTTGAGCATTTAATACGTTTAAGCTTTGTTCAAAGTAGAGCTACAATAAAAGATATCTCCAACTGACTTACGGGCTTCCTTCTCATTATTATCTGCAAATCCTGTTCTTAAATTCATAATTTTTCTTTCGCACCAGCAAATCCATACTAGAAAATAGAGAACAATATGTATTTTCAACACGAAAAAGGACTACCTTACTCAGACTCTCAAAAATGTATTTAATACATTATTTCACATATGGATTGGCAGCTATGCTTTCATAATTGAAGCGAGTTTTCTCCAAAACTTAGTTCTGTCCATTTTTTATGAAAACAGAGTTATAGTTGTAACCGAGTTCGGAATTCAGATATCTGGTTATGAAGAGAATAATTGTCGAAATCCCGAATCTCAGCTTCATTTTGTGAGGAACAATAGGAATAATTTCTGCAAAATCTACTAGTTTGACCACTCGAACAGTAGCTTTTCCGATAAATTAGTAAAATGTTTACTGTCATTTCTCACCAACTTGCAAAAGTGGACAGAACCTAGTTTTAAAAAAAAAAAGCTCTTTAATTATCTTCAGTTATCATTGTACTACCACAAAGCTCATGTAATATTTTTGATCACACAGTTACATTTGTGTGGAAAAAAAAACGGACCCAAAAAAATAAATGCTGATTAAAACAAAATCAATTTTGACGAGCACTGTGGTTGTGACAGAGGTCGGTCGTACAATCAAACTGAAGTGACCATTGTCTCATTTTGAAGCGTTTCTTGTCAATCAAGACCGGTGGTGACCCCTACAAATCGGAGGGGGGTTAAAATAGTCCTTCCTCCCCCCTCCCCCTGCACCTCACAACATTTCTCCACTACTACCTTACAGACGCTCAGTAACACTGTCTGATGTAGAGATGGAATTTCTCTGTTGGTCATTTTTGCATCTGCAACGTGATGCAAGGAGTTGCACTTCCACTGGCATTATTTTCAAAGGTTCATTCTGCTGTATTTGTGTAGATGTATCAATACATAATATGGGAGTCTTGACTATTGCCCCATGAGAACATAAGCTAGGTAGGTATGAGTCGGAAGTAAGCTGGAACAAAGATACATGACAACATATTATGGTTAAATACGTCCATCGTAACCACCCAGAGTCGAGAAGAAAAAAAATAGGTAATTTCAGATGGGTGGTTTTCTAAAACTGTGTCATTATAATATTTAAAAAAAAAACAACACAAGGAGAGAGGTGGGGAGTGGATGTTCGTACAGGTGATTGTCTTAGACAGGTGGTTGTTAGAGAAAGTTCGATTACATTCCATAAAAGCGTGTTACAATACAAGGATCACTTTGCTCGATCACAGGAACGCATTTTTTTTTGGTAGAGGTTTTATGGCGCTAGCAACTGCATAAGGTCATATGAGCACCAGAAGATTAGAGGTGTTACAAGAGAGTAACAAACATAAAAAAAGAAGAAGGGGAGATAAGGACGATAGATGTTTCATAGGAAAGAAGAAGCAAACCACACCAGAGCGCCCGCCAACCACCCACAGGGAAGCACTTACACAAAAACAGTTGTCATACGGTATAATATAAGCAGACAAAGTGACGACAAACAGAAACAGAAGAAGGGTAGGGGAAATAAGACAGAGAGAAAGGACAAAAGGGTAAGAGAAAAGAAGGAAGACCAAGACGAAGGAGGTGAGATGACATAAGGACTTGATTAAAGAAAAAAAGCAAACAGGGAGCCATACAGAAAGATCATCGGGGAAGCTATGTCCTCAGAGACATTCTGATATGATAATGACGATAATAATAATGACAATAATAATAATATAATAATAATAATAATAATAATAATAATAATAATAATAATAAATGACAAGGTTCCTTTGTAGATGGAATCTTTTTTTTCCCCATTCCCTTGCTGGATCTTTTTGACTGCAACTGATATTTTACCTATGTGACCCATTTTTCCTACTTCATGGGGCCCCATGCCTTCAGGCAGCCACATCTAAATTTCGAAGGCACTCTTTTTTTTTTTACACTGACCAGAGTATTTTCAGCTGGTAGGAATCAATTTGGAATTTTCTCCGGGTGGCGGCCGAGGTATATTCATACAGATTTTAGGACCACCATGGGATATTTAATGTGCGCAACTTGCACAAGGGGCCTCTGAGACTTCACTTATCCGAGAAGGCAAGATGTTCGATCTTACCAACCCAAAGATCTGGGGTGTGGCTGAAAGACAGCAGAAAGGAGCGAGAAGTAGCAGTACAAAGAGTCAGGGAAAGAGGAAGCGAGGAAGGTAGGGTGAAGAAAGTGGAGATGAAAGCAGATAACAAAAATAGGGACTAGAAAACAGGAAAGGTGGAGGAGAAAGAAAGAAGAAAATTTTTTAGAACAAAATGTTTTTTCCTTCCTGGCAGCTTTTTGGTCGGTCCCGGCAGCTTTTGACTGAGAGGCACACACCGTACCTCTAGACCAAGAGAGCCCCTGCTGCATGACTTAACCACGTGTCGTCTGCCAGACGGCCGATTTCATCCATCCATGGTGGCCCCGAGCCGGTCCAATCAGCGCCCGCTCTAAACCCGGCTGGATTTAGTTGCATGAAAATACCCGGCATGTCTGGGTTTGCAAATTGCAAATGGCGTCTTTCGAGGAGAAGATCAGAATGCTTTCTGTGTTGTTTAGATGCATTTGAAGAATAACATATCAACAACAGAAGCCACCCTCTTAACCCTTAACTGAAAAATGTTGCCCCTCCCCTCGACATCTAAGGGTACAAGAGAAAGGATAAAGTAAAGTAGCAAACAAAATCAATTGAAGAATGAATGAAGAATTCTGAGGATCCTTTTGGTGAGACTAGCCAAGAGCAAATTTCTGCCACAGAATCTTGAGTATAATGAAGGTAAGATACTGACATTCATCTCACAAATCACTTAGGGTTCTCAACTGAATGGAGTAAGTGCCTGGATAGGACCTGGGGCCTTATGTCGTGTGCTTTTGGCTCTGGAATTTCTTTCACGAGTTCCATAAAATATTCCACAGACAGTTCTTAGTTCCCAGATACTTCAACAATTGTCATGGTTGGTTTGCCTCTTTTATTTTTTCTGTCAAACATCTATCACCATTATCTCTCCTCTTTTTTTTTCTACCATACATCTATCACCATTATCTCTCCTCCTTCTTTTCTGTCAAACGATTATCACCATTACCTCTCCTCCTTCTTTCCAGTCAAACATCTACCATCCTTATCTCACCATTTTCTTTTTTACCAAATGTCTGTCTTCATTATCTCTCCTCCTTTCCTGTCAATCATCTATCACCATCTCTTCTCCATCTTTCCTGTCAATCGTCTATCACCATCTCTCTTTTCCTTTCAACCCAACTATTGTTCTCACCTCACCTCTCCTCACAATTTTTTTCCTGGTAACCACCTCTAAATTATTTTCAGCACTTATTTGACTTCCTCACACGCGTTGCTTGTGCCGTAAAACTGTTTTCTACAACTAACCCCCAAGGTGAAACTCTCTTACCTGGAGTAGGAGGCTCCCATCCCTCTATGTCCGATGTCCAGAGCTTTGGCCTGCTTCCATTTCCAGTGGGTCTGAAAACTCTGCTCCATGGTCAGGTTGAGGATGGGTAGGGGGGTCACCAAGAGCATCTCCACTACAGCGGCCAGGGAGAGAATGAGAGAATGAGAGAGACGAATGAATGAGAGAGAGAGAGAGAATGACGAATGAATGAGAGAGAGAGACAGAATGAGAGAGAAAGAGAAAGACCAATGCGAGAGAGAGAGAGAGAGAGAG
>NW_004798094.1:199259-201936 GCF_000002075.1 Aplysia californica | reverse complement strand
GAGAGAGAGAGAGAGAGAGAGAGAGAGAATGAGTGAGATGGAATGAGACAACAACACACACCACCACCAACAACCACAACCACAACAACACAGACCACCATCAACAACCACAACAACAACAACAAACACAACTACAACAATGCACACCACCACCACCAACAACCACAACAAAAGCGCACACCACCACCAACAACCACAACAATATCACACACCACCAACAACCACAACAACAATATCATACACCACCAACAACAACCACAAACACAACCACAACAACAACGCACACCACCATCACAACCACAACCAACAACAACCGCAACAACAACCACAACAACAACCACAACAACAACAAAAACCACCACCACAACAACAACAGCAGCTTGCCCTCACAAGAGACTTCTCCGATAGGCTTGTGGTTGGTGCCAATCACGGGCAGCTTCACCACACACTGAGATTCGATCTTTTTATGAGGTAGGAGGTACGACGTGCCCACAAACTTGGGCGACCGGTGCGGCTCAAACACAAAAAAATCCAGCTGGAAGCCCTGTGGAGGACAAATGAGAAACGAGAAAAACATTTCAGGTTTTTGTTCCGTCTTTATTATATTTAGGTTTTTTAAAGTTTCAGTAGAGGTTTTTAGCTTTTTAGTTTTTAGTTTTAGTAGAGGTTTTTAGTTTTTTTAAAGTTTTAGTAGAGGTTTTTATTTAGAAAATATTAGAGAAAATTAACTCGTTAATCCGATCCGTACGCTTTGCAAAGCAGTTTTTCAAAAAAATTTTTGGAGAAATATTGAAAGTTTCAAAGAGATCTTTGCCCTAGAAGTATTCTAAAATGTGAAGAATACAACCCCGGGGGTACAAAAAGACCCCAAAGCGTACAGATAGAGTTCAGTTAAAAGCGTCTCTTTCGAGCACAATGTTGCAGCAATCTACACGTGGTCCTGGAGAGAGTAGAGACCCCAGACATACGTACTTCTGAACGGGGGAAAGGGGGGGTGGGGGGGGGGGGCCTAAAGTTGTTTACTTTTACGCTAAAACAAAGAAGGAAAAAAAAAAACCCCAGCAAAGTGTTACACACTTACCACATTTTGTGGATTCGGGATCTGCGTCCGGAAAACGATGTAGTCGTTTTCTCCGTACAACATCCCCGCCGGGCCCTGCTCTTTGGGCACACAGTCGTCCTCGCTCAAATTCTGGGAAAAGAAGAATGAGAAAAGGTCGCTCTATCGTAGGCAAACTGTTCAAATGTTCTTTCTTAGCCCACACAGCAAAATTTTTCATATGAGAGAGAGAGAAAAATATTTTTTATGTTATGTATCTTCCCTCCCCCACCCAAAAAAAAAGGCGGTAAAAAAATATAATTTTAATCCGCATATTTCCAGCTAAATGATCAGCAAAACAGATGATTTTATTTTTTACCATTTATGATTTCAAAACTGTAAGGTGCATTAAAACGGAGGTATAAATACACCACAGTGCTGAGAGAAACCGCAACAGGACACAAAAGGGTTTTTTTTTAACTTTGAGGAATTCAACTCCAAAGGACAGCTAAATATCAATTATATTGCTGTTGTCTCAAATTATCTGTAACAAGAACACCCAAATTTACAGTACCAAGTACACCCACACTTAGAGTAGCAAGTACACTCACACTTGCGGTAACAAGTGCACTCACACTTACTCAAGTAAAAATTGCACAAGAACTTTCTCATTCTGCAACAAGTGCACTCAAGCTACTCTTACCTACTGTGACAGTGTACTAAAACTTACTGCGACATGTGCACTCAAACTTACTGATGTAACAAGTGCACTCGGTCTGCTCTTACTTACCGTGACAAATGCATTAAAACCTGCTGTAACAAGTGCACTCAAACTTACTGATGTAACAAATGCACTCAAGCTTCTCTTACTTATTGTGACAAGTGCATCAAAACTTACTGTGACAAGTGCACTCAAACTTACTGATGTAACAAGTGCACTCCGGCTGCTCTTACTTACCGTGACAAATACATTAAAACCTGCTGTAACAAGTGCACTCAAATTAACTGATGTAACGCTGTGGCAAGTGCACTAAAACTTACTGTGACAAGTGCACTAAGACTTACTGTGACAAGGACCTCTGAAGCAGCGCAGGGTGGCGGTCCGTCCATTGAGTCGGTATCCTCTTCAAACGACGCCAGCTGCAATACAGACAAAGCAAGAAAAAGGTGATTAAATTGGAAATTTGAAATTGAAGACATAAAAATTTCCATTTGAAAGGCGTGGAACCTGGTCTACATTAGACTGGAGAGAGCCGGAATTTTTCAGTAGAAGGGGAAAATAAACCTCCACAAATTGAAAAGATAAAATTGTATTTGTGTCAGGACGCGATGGAATCAGGCGCTCGTCAATTTTTGGGCATGTGAAGTTATACGTATCATCTTAAAGCTTGTTTATTTGTTTATCTTTCAATGAAAAAAGTACATTTTTAATAGAAGTTGATATATTTGCCATTGAAGGTGGTGGGGGCCGCCTGATTTCAGAGGTAAAATTAGCTAGAAAATGGCCCCCAAAGTTTGGTGACTTCCAAAGCTTGAGAGTCCTTGGAAACAGAACATTTACATTATTTGTGCCTTTAATCAACGTTTTCAGAAAAATCAACAACATAATGTCTTTTCAAATAGAGATAAAAGGTCCCC
>NW_004798094.1:192463-195097 GCF_000002075.1 Aplysia californica | reverse complement strand
GGGGGGGAAAGACCATAAAAATATGTGAAGAGTGCAGGCAAAATGAGTTACTTCTCGGATATGAGCCCTATAGACATAGATACATCACGCGTATAGGTGAACTTTTTTTACAATTTATAAGTGTATGAAATAATAAAAGGCATGTTGTACTTTAAGAATAAATATATGACATCAACAGAAAAATCTACAAATTTGACCCCTAGTGTCGATTTTTGGCCAACATCTCCAGTTGTAACTCGTTTTGTCAGCACACCTCACACGTGGCTTTGGACACTAGCCACGAAAGAATGACAGCGTAATTATAATCTGTAACCATGCCCCACTTACCATATTTCCCAAAGTTGGCAACAGGCAGCTCAAGAGTCTCGCCAACACCTGTGGCAAAAGCCCATGAAAAAAACACACAAGGCATCGATAAATAATTCATCAACACATGTCTGCGTCCAATGAGGAGTGCGTACAGAAAGAGCAAATTTCATTGGGCAGTTTAACTTTTTCATCAGTAATTTTGAAGCATTAAGTTTACCATCTACCCAAAAGCTTACAACTGGAAGAAAAAAAAAGTGGCACACATGCTTTATAGTAGAGGTGGGCAAAATCCGGATAATCTATAGGATAACCAGATAATTCTTAAAGAAACATCATCCGAATTCAGACTCTTAACTCTCTTTCCTGACCCGTTTGGGGGCACCTATGTGTTGAAGTAGTGCTAACCCGTTTGTCGAAGTCGTTCTAACCCATTTGCCGAAGAGATTCATATCATTATTATTTGCCGAAGAGGTGAACTTACTAATCATCCGGATTTCGCTAAAGAGACTCATTGCCCTGCCCTACTTTCGAGAGTTGGTGACCTAATTGTTGTGAGGCAGTAGTTTTGTTTTAGTAAGAGTTTTACTCACTTGCAACACAATAAGGTCATATAAGTGCTGAAGAATGGGTGTTACAAGAGAGTAACAAACATGAAAAAAGAAGGAGGAGAGAAGATAAAGACAATGGTTGTTTGATAGGAAAGAAGAAGCAAACCACACCAGAGTGCCCACCAACCACCCACAGGCGGTAGTAAAGTAGTTTATCACCAGCCAGCTGCTCAAACATTATAGTAGGCCAAATTTTAAATAATTTTTCTCTATAATTGCCGTTTCTTAATCTATGGTATTAGTATGTTGCATGTGCTCAAGAAATTTTTTTTTTTTAAATTTTTAGTAGGGGTTTTACGGAGCTCTGACACCATCTCCTTCAAACTAAGTTTAGTTTTACTAGAGGTTTTACGGCGCTCGCAACTGCATAAGGTCATATGAGTGCCAGAAGATTAGAGGTGTTACAATAGAGTAACAAACATAAAAAAGATGGAGGGGAGATAAGGACCACAGATGTTTGATAGGAAGAAGAAGCAAACCAGACCAGAGCATCCGCCAACCACTCACTTTTCAAAATTCAAAATCTAAACGTTGAAAAAAACAACAAAAAAGCAAGAAAAAATTCATAATGTTTGCACAATTGTCAAAAAGGGAAAAAAATGTTCTTTTAGCTCTCCTGAAAAAAATGAGCCGTCTGGGCGTAGACCTAGAGCATTTGAACAGCTTGCTAAGTTAGTTTCAGTAAGAGTTTTTCGGCATTTGCAACGCAATTAGGTCATATAAGTGCCGAGGCACAGATTATGTGTTACAAGAGAGTAACATACAAAAAAAAAAGGAGGAGAGATAAGGACGACAGATGTTTGCGATTGGACAGAAGGAGCAAACCATACCAGAACACCCGCCAACCACCCACTTGCTAATGTTTATGCTGAGTCACCACGATGTGATAACTGAGAAAGACTGGGGTTCCTGCCTCAGGCCCCATAAGAGTATCCTTTGGGAAAGGCACTTTAAACAAATTTTCATCACTTCACCCAGGTGAGGAGGGGTACCCAACCATAAACAGCGAAAGATCTTGTCAGTATATGTGTCACAACACAGTGGAATCAGGCGCTCGTCAATTTTTGGGCATGTGAAGTTCTTAGTATCAACTTAAAGCTTGTTCATTTGTCTTTTTTTGCGTGAAAAAAGAATTTATCTATCTCGAACAGAGCTGAGATAATTGCAATTGAAGGAGGTGGGGGTTTCAGAGGTAAAATTAATGAGAAAATGGCAACCACAGAGTGGTGACTTTCAAAGCTTGAGAGTCCTTAGAAACTGAAAATGTATGTTTTTTGTACCTTTAATCAATGTTTTTCCATAAAATCCACACCGAAATGTGTTCTATAAAGGGCATGAAAGGGGTTGAGCTAAAAAATGAAGATTTAATCAAAATTGCCAAACCAGCGAAAAAGTGCCGGTTTCTTCGATTTCATTATTTTGACAAGCCCCTGATTTCGCCACGATGGCTCACATATTATGATTTGAGAGTTTTAGCGCCAGGCAGAACACCCCTGAGTTACAATCACAATACTGAGCACGGATCTAGCTAAACACTATGAATGTTTATAATCATTGTTCATAATTTACATTATGCATGTGACTGTGAGCCTGTTTGTGAGGGCAAGCATAGGCCTACTATTGAGTTATTACGGTTATGTGCACAGATTGCATGGAAGAGAGGATGTGTGAGAGAGAAAGTATGTGTTGGAGTGTGTGTGTGTGTGTGTGTGTGTGT
>NW_004798094.1:165609-191501 GCF_000002075.1 Aplysia californica | reverse complement strand
GCATTTGTGTGTGTGTGTGAGTGTGTGTGTGTGTGTGTGTGTGTGTTCGCATTTGTGTGTGTGTGTGTGAGTGTATGTGTGCGTGTGTGTGTGTGTGTGCGTGTGCGTGTGTGTGTGTGTGTGTGTGTGTGTCTGTGCGTGTGAGTCTGTGCATGTGGGTCTGTGTGCGCAGTGATAACACCGAACTAATGTACCAGCGTCTGGACAATAAAGATTTAATCTTCTTTTGTCATCTCTATGAATACGAAAGCACACACATACATCATGTCAGTGAGAAGAGGTAGGAAAGGGAACAATCTCTATAAGAGTAACAAAAATGCAACACAAACCTTCAGTTGAGAAAGTTCTGGGCTTCACATTCGTCTCCCACTTCAAGACCGATATCGGTCTCTCAACATGGTGGTTCTGCTTAAAACCGTTGAGCTCACCATTTTGTTTCGGAACCAGGTCGCGTTGATCTTTGCATACATAATAACGGAATTGGTACACCTGGTTCTTTGCAAGATGCAACGAACACACCCATCTTTTCCTGAGAAGAAATAAAAATTGGTATCTCTCATTTATAAAAGTAAGTTACAAGAAACTGCATAGCTGTTAGGCGCTTGATCATCACACACAGAAGATGTTAATTTGACCCGGCCATGGACAGTGAAAGATCTTGTCAGTATGTTAGTGTTTTAACGCCTATAAATGGCTGCTTGCACTGTATGCTTCCCAGGAAGTTGAGGTTGCTTCAGACTGCTCTCAGGTCTGCTGGGGTTATAGTATAAATTGTGAAGTACATGAGCTTTTGCCAAAAGGTGGGGGTGTTTGCTTAAGGACTTTTTAAATCAATCACTACTCATGGTAAAATATGTTTTCTTCTGAAAACTTTATGTATATGGCAAGGAAATAAGTTGGTCAAGCTGCATGAGCAAGTAGATTGATGTGTGCATCTTATATCTCTACATAGAAAGATAATAGTACTAAAAATAAGGCATTTTTTACTCATCCTGAGTGCACACGTAATTGTATGTTAAATACAGAATATTGTTAATCTTAAACTATCAAACAGAAGTGCATTCAAACATTGAAAATAGTTTGTATACACCATCATAACAGTGTGTGTCCATTAAAAGGGTTTTATTTTTTTATATTAATGATGTTATTGCTGAGTAAAATTTATAAGTTCGTTCATAACTCGTGTCATAATTACATCATCAGACTTTCCAAGGTCTAGAAAACCCAAATCGTTAAACATATCATCCCGGGGAATGACCGGTATTAAACATTGGTTTGACATTGATCCATCAGAAGGGTAATTTTCCGCTCCATCGCATGGTTTTGCTTAAATATGACTTTGACTGAGATAATCCAGGTTTGTCATAATGATGTTATGAACAAACACTTTATGATATTTCTGCAAAATATCATGTGAGGGACTTCCCAATGTTTCACAACATCCTTTTACATGGTGGAATGAACATGGAAGAGCAGCGTGCTGATGACTCAAAAGAGAAGCGAAGGAGAGGCAAAAATATGCTTGTCATAATGGATTGTCATCATGTTATGAACGTGACAGTGACAGTGTGTCATTATATGGTTATGAACGAAACCTTATTCCATGTAATTTATAGTTGTTTTGGGATGTATTTTTAATTTTAACCCAACTTGAGGATGTATTAGACCTTGCTTACATTCTGATATTTTGATTTTTATCATATTGTATAGGTCTGGATTTTAATTAGTATTTTATTTTTGTAGTAATGATTATGAACAAACTACATATTGTACTCTGAGGGCTTTCCAGAGTTGATAAACATTAAAAACATGTACACAGATACATATTATGAGGAAACTTTCATTTAATATAAAATTTTAAAGTAAATGACAGGTCAAAATATTAATTTTTAGGTCAAAACTGAAGTTTGTCATAATAGTTATGAACGAACAATTAAAGGTATTGTAAGGGTTTTTCAGTGATTAAACTTTGAATTCTTCCCACATATAACCTTATTTTGAGGAGAGTCTCATAAATTAAAACAATTTTATGTGAATGATAGAACAATAAGTTAATTTTTTGGGCCCAAAGTAAAATTTGTCATAATAGTTATGAACGAAACAGTGTGTCATAACGGTTATGAACGAAACATTATTCCATGTAATTTACAGTTGTTTTGGGATGTATTTTTAATTTTAACCCAACTTAAGGACAGAATAGATCTTACATACATTCTGATATTTTGATTTTTATCATAAGTGTATGGGTGTGGATTTTAATTAGTATTATACTTTTGTAGTAATGGTTATGAACGAACTATTTATAGTCCATTTTATATATTTTGAGGGCTTTTCAGTGTTAACAAACTTTAAAAACATGTACAGAGATACATATTATGAGGAGAGTTTCATTTAATAAAAGTTTTAAAAAATGAATGACAGCTGAAAATGAGTAAATTTTAAGGTCAAAATTGAAGTTTGTCATAATTGTTATGAACGAACCATTTTAAAGGTATTCTAAGGGTTTTTCAGGAAATAAACTTTGAATTCTCCCTACATAGAGGAATCTATCATATTTTAAGGAAAGCCTCATAAATGAAAACCGTGAAAGACAGAACAATATAAGTAAATTTTAGGGGCCAAAAGTAACATTTGTCATAATAGTTATGAACGAAACAGTGTGTCATAATGGTTATGAACGAACTTTAAATTTATGCATAATATGCCCTAAGACCAGTTTGCATTTAAAAATAGCTGTTCAATGGTCTTCCATTTATCACTTGACTATAATTAGACCAGAGTGTTATTTTAGACAATTCTAGTCGATGAAACTTGATATAATCGATAGTATTTTGGTCACTTATTGTTCGTTCATAACTATTATGACACAAAAAAGTAATTTTATCAAAAATTAATAAAGATTTTTATAAATTGTCAATTCTATGTATTTTTGGAAGTTATTTGCTATGTCTCAAAATATAACATCAGCCTAGCTGAAGAAAGGAACTTTGAGTATTCATAAATTTGTGTCATCATTGTTATGAACGAACTTTTTGCTATTTCCGTCATTCAAGTCAGAATTACACCAAGACCATTGCATATACAGCTTTGGCAGTTACTGAGCCTGAAAGAGCAATCATTAGGCTATATAATATGGGTGATTAAAGAATTATTACATAAAGTTGATTTTGGACCTCATTTGTCACACCCTGGTATCCCACCTTTTGGCAAATGCTCACATAGAGCTTGCTGTTGAGCGGGGATTTGCCCTCTATACAAATGCTATCTATTATAATTAGATATTATAAAATTCTCATGCGGAGAATTTTTTTCTTTCATCAAGTATCACTGTCTGTCTGCTGGAATGTTGTATTATAATCCCTCTGGGCCCTGGTTGGCTATGACAGGAAAAGTTCATCCATCATTTAAAATGCTGGACTTTCGGTTCTTTCTAGACTCAGATCATATCCTTCGAATCAACCACAAAAGCATGTGTAAAATAATATATATATTATATATATTTTTTTTTAAAAATTTTTTATTTTTCTTAAAATATAATTTTACCATATATATATATATGGTCACTTTTAAGCAGAAAGGGGCTATCCTGAAAATTGCGGTGTTCTGAGAAAATCAAAGGTAACGTTTTTGGACCCTGGTTCAGTTTCTTTAAAAGACAAGGAGAGATTTCTCTTGTAACCAATTAAATAACCAGACAAATATACACACCAATGAAACCAAATTTCTCCTAGATAGGTAGGGCAATTCCCACTTTTGGTGTAGGTCAAGATTTCCGGAAACCCCCCGAAATTTGGGTTAAATTAAAACCCGCTTGTCCTTACAAGCGACCATACATTTTATGTTCGATCAAAATCAACATAAAAAGTTAGTGGAAAGTTGCCTCGCACCACTATGTCAGATTCACTCCATCACTGTCATTTTAGTTGCGGTGTGAGCCAAAAAGTTAAAATAATTACAATATATTTCAACCTTTGAAACAGACATCCAAAAATGCATATTGCATGTAGTCCAGATTTACGGGATCCATTTATAATACTTCCGGTAACGAAAAGTATAAATCAGAGGTTGCCAAACTTTGTCAAAGGGGGCAGATAACTGAGACAATGCCTAATCCAGGCTGGATAACTCTATTAAATTGTTCAATACACAAAACTGGATAATGTAAGCGGAGTGAAAAATTTGTCCCACGATATATTTTATCTCTAAAAGTCGAGCAAACGTGTGGTATATTTGCTAAAATTCAAAAAGCCTTAAAAAGCACATTCAACGAAATAATTAACTTTTGACTAAACTTTTTTTGCGAGAAAGTCCTGAACACATTAAAACATGGTCTTTCTTTGTTTTTGTTTTTTTAATATTATATTCTTTTAGTGCATGGTGGCCTAGCTAGTGGCAGGCTAAAACAAACTGATCTCGCAGGCCAGTTCTCACCCAAAAGCCCCAGTTTGGTGACCCCCTGGTCTAAATAGTCAAGAACAAAAGAAATATTGACAGACTGAATTGGCTTCCATCTAATCCTCTCAAACTCAAATATCAGAAAATGAATTATTAAAAATATTACCAAAAAATGTCACCTGAATGAAAATTAGGAACATAAAGATACAATCTCGTGTGAAGAAAGAGTCGAGTGTGTGTATGTGTTCATGTTTGTGTGTGTGTGTGTGTGTGTGTGTGTGTGTGTGTGTGTGTGTGTGTGTGTGCGTGTGTGTGTGTGTGTGCGTATGTGTGTGTGCATGTGTGTGTGTATGTGTGTGTGTGGGTGTATGTTGTGTGTGTGTGTGTGTGTGTGTTTGTGTTGGTGGGTGCGTGTGTACATGGTGAAACACTCAAACAAATGTGCCAGGATCTGGACAATTTAAAGATGTATCTTAGAGTGAGGTAACATACAAAATGTATTTATAAAAGTCCAGTTCAAAACACATCACTGCTCACCAGTTTTGTCCGCTGAAATTCTTTTGCATGCAGACACCTCTTAGAGGGTCCCAAGCTCCCAAAGCTGGATCGTCTCCAACCAAACAGACCGTATGTCCTTTTTGGGTTTCTACATCCACATTGAATACCACTTCGACCTGTGCCATTTTCTCTGACTTTGAATCACCTGAGCCTGGCCTGTAATAAAGTAGTTGGTCATAATTTTTTTTAATGTTGGCCTTCCATTATTAAAATAATTAGTTCAAAAAGTGTCTTTTGCACTGCACAAAGAAATGCAGCAACAGCTAGAGAGGAGAGACCCCAGAAGTGCATAGACAAGTACAGTAGGTCAAATAAATTTAAATACCTTATTGAGAGCTTGAAGTTTTACCACTGAAATTTTACAAGAATTTTGTGTGTTGTACAATTTGAGTTGAGGGGCTAATTGTTATGGTCTACTAAAACATTTTTAAAATGAAATACACAAACCTGTGAACACTGCAAATTACTCAAGAACATTCCTACCCATTATCAAATTTAAAGATTTTAATAAGTCTGATGAATAATAACCTAAAAAGTGATAGGGAAAAAAAATCATGTAAAGTTTTAAAAAACTGCGAGAGACGGCTCTCCTATCAGGTGTGCAGTGCCGCCCACAGAGCATCCTCCATTACTGTAAACTCCTTGGTCACTCATCAATCACTGATCTCTCTCTATGAGACCTCAAAATAACCTTAGAAGAGAATTATTTATGCATTTATTGTTTATATTATATCAAAACTTTGATGAAAACCTGCACAGAACCTCCATTATATTATATGGGTCAATATCAAATAGAAAATAGGCCTACCGAAAGGTATAATTTATAGATCTATGTAGATCTAGACCTTTAAAAAACCATTGTTGACATACAGTGCTAGGCTATTAAATTGCGCAGTGGCAGACACACATCTAGATTAGATCTAGATCTAGATTCTAGATATAGAATCTAGATCTAGATCTCTAGATATCTAGATCTAGATATCTAGTTTCTAAGCCTTAGCTTGGGGGGGGGGGGTTCTTCTCAGAGAGAAATGTGCAAATATTATTCATAATACCTCTGCTAGAACGGACTCTGACACAAAGAGATCCCGCCCTAATTCTAACAGGGTCATGATTTGATTTTACGTGGTGGGATCGTTCGTAGCCTACACCAAAACATCATAAAAATGCTTAGCAACACTTGAACTTACTCAACAGAAAAGAGCACCGTCAGCCGTCACCGCCGGCAGGCAGAAAGTTGAACTGAATATCCTGCCACACTGGTCGTCAGGAGAACGAATACCCCAGATGTGGCGGTGAATATAATAATATAATGTTCTTTTTTTAAAATTAGGCCTAGCCTGCAGCGGCCAAGGGCCAAGGGGACTCGCTCTATACACTACTACAGCACTTGTGATTGAGAAATGGATCACTCTCGATTCACTGGTGGAAGAGAATCTGCCAGCAGCAGGTTACCTCGACCTCAGCCTCAATATTTTGCCTTCCAACATCGCGCAGAATTGACAAATTATTGTGAAACCACACAATCACACGAAAAACGCATAGATAGGCCTAGACCTAAATGTTCTAGTAGTGCAGTAGATCTAGCTTCCATGAATGTCCAGTAGGAACAGAATTCGGTCACGTCACGACTAGGCGGACTAGGGCACGGTTGAACTCGTTCGCTGGGCGTATCGCTTCATTCGGGACAGAAGAGTACACAGTAGCCTGGCTTAGTTCAATGAGGTCGTGAAAAGAAAAAGGACGAACAAAGATCAAAGGGCAATGAACTTTTGAAAACAAAATTTACAGAAGAGCGGTAGCAGTATGTCCACTCTTTTTTCCCTCCTGGTGTGGAAATTGTCAGGGTGAGGGGCAATAATTAATCTACGCTTTGTTGTCAGAAGTTCTGATTGCCGAATGGACAGTGGACAGCGCATCTGCACTTGAAGCCAATCCTTTGTTTTATGAGCGCGGGTTCGAATCCCAGTCCTGGTAGTTTTTTTGTTTTTTTGTTTTTTTTGTCCTCTTCTCGACTGACCAACAAATTTTTCCCATAATTATAACTTTTTTGTTTTGTAGTTTTTTTAAGTAGTGATGAAGCTTCACAGAATTCTACACTTACACATAAGTGTAGAATTCTGTGTGAAGCATGCACATTCTGGTTTTGTCCCCAAGAGGACCTGATCTGTACAAAGTAGGCCTTAGTACTTTTCCTTTTACCAATTTAGGGAATTTAGGCCTGGTTAAAGTTTCTAACCTTCCGGGACCCGGATTCGCTGCCCGTGGAAGCACTGAACATTATAGACTTCGGCCGAGCGAACGTAGACAGCTTGTAACGTTCTCTAGGGCTAACTTAAAGATACAGTGGAAATCGGATTTAACGAGAAGAGATAGATTCCCCGGGTTTTTTTCTTCTTTAAAATCAATTTTTAAAAATAACCCGGATTCAACGAGCACTTAAATCATCAAGCTTGGATTCAACGAGGTCGCTTCCAGGGGGAACAGCCCCCACAGACGTGGCTTCGCTTATTTTTCTCCCAAAACGAACTTTATCTATTCCCGAAAACCATCCTTTGCACCTGCATCGTGAACTATTGTTCACTTAGCCGATTGAATGCGACCAATCAGCGGCCTTTTTTTCATACCAACACATGCGTTGTTGGCACACTCACACGCACTTGTCTACTCTGGCAGTGTCGGGGTCGGATGGGCGGCCTGCACACGTGTGAGTGACAGTGTCAGGGAGGTGGGGGGGGGGGGGGGGGCACCAGTGGTCCGAGCGTTGAACGTCGCAGATACAAACGCGCTACACAGTCTTTTTTTCCCCTCAGCAACTGATCATTATTATATAAGTTAGTATTGACGTAGATCTACGAAATGAATTGAACGTAGGTCTATGGAATGAAAAGTTGTCGTGTGCTAGGCTCTACTCAGCAACACAACTTTTCGGCAAACAATTGAGATGACACGGGCGTGCATTTGAACGAATTTGTCTTTTTTTTTGTTGCACGGTTCATAATATGCAGGCATTTCAGGCACTACTTGTTACTTCTCTTTACACATTATGTGCTCAGTGCCTGTAATAATCTACACAAAACGTCGTGTTTGCTATAACGAAAACTCGGATTCAACGAGGTTTTAGATCAGGCCCGGCGACCTCGTTGAATCCGAGTTCCACTGTAGTAGTTTTAGGTAGATCTAGATCTAGATCTAAATCTAGATCTATTGTATGCATGACGATCCTGCGGACAGAAAATACTGCTTCTTATACCGAGTTGCACCGTCTGTTATTGTTATCCAAGCGTCTTTCGACTTACTTGCTCAAAATCAAATGATTATTATCATGAGAGATGGACAATATGTCTAGATCTAGTCTACTTTTTTTGCAAACAATATCAGAAACAATTGTTAGATCTAATCTAGAATCTTTCTAAATCTCTAGATCTAGATCTACCCAATATTGATCGGAATAAGGTTTATCAAGAAACTGAGAAAGCTTCCACAATTCAGGCAGAACTACAATATTATTATGTAAAAACGATGGGTACTAGATCAAGATCTAGATTCTAGTAGGCCTACTGGCGCTTCAAATAGCATGGGAGCTATTCAGAACGCGGCGTTGCAAATAGCGCCTTCCTTTAAGTAAGCTTTATAACTTTAGGGCGATAACATAAAGAAAGCCGAAACTTAAGCGGCGGAAGATCGACTCGGGAAGGCGCCAGTAGGTGTCTGCTTGACTCCACATAGAGGACGCCTATTGCCGATCCCTTTAAGCTCGCGTTGCATTGATCTACTGTTGTCTAGTCTACCTACATATACCGTATCTAGAATCTAGTTCTAGGTCTTGAGTGATTACAAATTTACAAGAATGGACTTATCATCCGAGAGGGGGAGGGGGAGAGGAGGAGAGGGGGGGAGAGAGGGGGAAAGAGAGAGAGGAAGAGAGAGGGGAGAGAGGGAGGGAGGGAGGGAGAGGGTGAGAGGGAGGGAGAGAGAGAGAGGAGAGAGATTATCTTCCCGTGTCCGGTAGAATGTCATATAAAATTGCAATATTATGTCATAAATGTGTCAATAACAAAGCTCCCTCATATCTTAGTGATCTCATCCTGATTTATGTTCCATCTAGATCACTAAGATCAGGCGATCAGTATCTTTTAAGAGTTCATAGAAAAGGGGGTAAAAAATTAGCTGAAAGATCGTTCGCCCACCTTGCTCCGTCAGTTTGGAACTCTCTTCCCCAACCCTTGAGACATACAACATCTGAGTCTAAATTTTAAAAAATCTTTAAAGATACATTTAATGACATCTATTTTTGTCTGTAGATTCAGGTTCAATACAATGGTATGTAAATGACTATGTATCCATTTATGTATTTTGTGAATTGCATTGTGTAGATTATTTTATGCTCATTTCGTGACGACGTGTAAGCGTGCGCGTTTGATAAGCAAGTAGATGCGTGTGTGTGTGTGTGTGTGTGTGTGTGTGTGTGTGTGTGTGTGTGTGTGTGTGTGTGTGTGTGTGTGTGTGTTTGGCGTACATGTGTGTGCACATGTGTGCGTGTTATGTGTGTGTGAGTGTGTATGTGTGTGTGTATGTGTGTGTGTTTGTGTGTGTGTATGAGTGTGTGTATTTTTGTGTTTGTGTCGCGTGCGTGAATATTGTTCGTACATGCATTTTTATGTAAAGCGCCCAGAGCTGTGTTTACACGGGAGTGGGCTCTATAGAAATGATCTTCATTATTATTATTATTATTATTATTATTATTATTATTATTATTATTATTATTATTATTGTAAATCGACATCCATTTTGACAAGACACGACACAGCCAGATAAGCAGATCTCTAGACGCATAACGAAAAACGACACAGGCCTCGTCTCTTCAAAATCACACTCTATTGACACAGTAAAGCCGAGATACCTAGAGCTTGATTCTAGATGTAAGAAAAAAATTAAAATTAATTACACCACAACACAGCTGGTATTCATGAAGCATAATATTTTTTGGGGAAAAAACACTAATTTTC
This sequence comes from Aplysia californica, assembly GCF_000002075.1. Classification (NCBI taxonomy): domain Eukaryota; kingdom Metazoa; phylum Mollusca; class Gastropoda; order Aplysiida; family Aplysiidae; genus Aplysia; species Aplysia californica. The sequence continues at coordinate 181,539 of NW_004798094.1, read as the reverse complement.
TTAAATATTGCTTAAAATGCAATTCTGCTCGGAGACCACTCTATTTTGACGATGCTGATTTCAAAAATGTAATTAGTTTTTGTCTACCGTGAAGCACCAGCTCTGAAATGACCATTTAAAATTGTCCCCAGTCCTGTCGGGTTACGTCACACAAACCGCTGAACCCGAGTTGGCGACGGCGAGACGGCATTGACAGTTCGCGACCTCGGTGCTTTCTTGTCGTACCTTCATTTTTAATAACAGTGAAAGCAGTTCATAACAAAATGTGAGTTAAAGAAGAAGTCTCATTTTCACTGTTAAAAAATGGAAATACGACAAGAAAGCACTGCGGTGGTGAGTTGACAGCGAGACGCCCTTCCCAGTTTTTCGGCGTAATAAGAATGTAGTTTGGATTCCGATAAAGCCGACAACTCCGATCCGAGTTTAAAGCCGCCTGCAGTCGGCCAGATCTATGTGGGGCAAGTTGGAAATCATACGGAAATTTTTATACCTATCGGCGCTTACTGAGTCAGTCTCCGAAATCGGCGTTCTCTATGTTTTCGCCCTTACACAGGACGACACAGCGTTTTATTTAGCACTGGCGCTAATCGCAAACGCGGCGTTGCAAATATAGGCACTTCCATAAATAGGAGGCTCGTGTGCTGGGCAACATAAGGCTAGAATTTACTAGAAATTTATGTATGCTACTCAATGACATTGACAACGCTGGGCTTGGCTCTCTGAATACCATAAAAAAAAAAAAATCATGAGCGTGTCAGAGTGTTTCACTGATGTCACTTTGCTCTTATATGACCTAGACATAGAGATAGATTAAAATGCATTGTTTTATTCTTACCAATGAGTTTACAGTTCTAAGCTCATTGATTCATACCCTTACTTGTATTATAATATTATGAGTCTGTTAGCTGAAATTACATTTCCACACCCTCTTTTCTCCCCCCCCCCCCCTCTATCTCTCTCTCTCTCTCTCTCTCTCTCTCTCTCTCTCTCTCTCTCTCTCTCTCTCTGATCTCTCTCTCTCTCTCTCTCTGTCTGTCTCTCTCCCCCCCCCCCTCTCTCTCTCTCTCTCTCTCTCTCTCTCTCTCTCTCTCTCTCTCTCTGTCTCTGTCTCTGTCTCTCTCTCTCTCTCTCTCTCTCTGTCTGTCTCTCTCCCCCCCTCTCTCTCTCTCTCTCTCTCTCTCTCTGTCTGTCTCTCTCCCTCTCTTTTTCTCCCTTCTTCTCCTTTCCCCTTCTCTCTCATCCACATTTGTCTTGTGGCTGTGAACGTTTTTTTTAAAGGGGGCCGGGGGGGGGGGGGGGTGTAAGTTTTACTTGCTAGAGAACAGAGAACATAGGACAATAATGTACAACTCAAAAAGATCATCAAAGTGATCATCATCATTTATTCATGCTGTGTCAGACTGAAACGGATCCGGTAAGTTGTTTTGGCTTTTTAAAACTTTCACTCCCGCATACAGATAGCCTACTCTTCGAGAGAAAAAAAATTGGGGGGGGGGGGGGGGGAGTGGGGGGTGCTATCGTGGCCTAGAGGTTAAGGTGTGCGCCTCTCATTCAAAGGTCCCGGGTTTGAATACGGATATAGCGACGGAAAAAAAATTCTTCTCTAAAATTGTCTCCTTTCACATCCTTTAACTGCTCTCTATACCAATATTCTGTTGTCTGCTCTCGTCTCCACTTTCTGCTCTCACCCCTTTAACCTCCTTTAATTGCCCCCTTCTCGATCTGGGCTAGACCTGACTCTTTCTGCAGCCTTTCCACCTTCTCCTTGGCTCCTAATTCTCACTGCTGTCTTTCTGCCACACCCCTGATCTTCTGGTAGGCATAGAGTAGGAAAAATCTACACCTAGCCTTCTCGGATAAGGTGAAAAATCTCGGTGGTCTCGTGTACAAGCTGCGCGTGTTAAAGATCCCTGGTGGTCCAAAACCGATAGGCCTAAGAGTAGGCTTCGGCCGCCCCCCCCCCCCCCCCCCCGGGCAAAATTAAAAAATGTCCTACCAACTGAAAAATAATGTTAGGTGTGCTTATCCCGCGCGCCCATATGACCATGCAGTTGCGAGCGCCGCAAAACAATTAATACCCCCCCAAAAAGGAAAAATTTCAGCATATCACATATTATTGTGGACTGTCGCAATATAATTATTTTCAAGAAAATTTCAAAATTATTTGCACAACCCATAATTTTATTCGGGGAATGAAAACCATCCAATATTTCAATTTCACTAGATCTATAATTTGTGACATAGAGCCCCACCCCACAGGCCTATATATATGACGTCAATATTAATATTCGAGTAAAACGCGTAGGCCTAGGCCTGTAAAGAATTAACAAAAGGAATATATTGTCTTTGAATCCTTACCTAGGAAATTAAAAGTAGTTCTTTAAGCTCCTTGATCCTTACAAAACACGAGCATGTGCAAGCAAAGATCTAGGAGAGGCTTTGGTGCAAGTATAAAAGAGTATCGACATAATACAGACATCAGTCAAGGTCCGCTGCTTATTTCTCTGCTTGACCCGGATGCCGGATGCTCTTAAAAAACTTCTCTATACATGTCGTAGTAAGCCTATGAACAAATTATTATTCAGATCTTTCCTCATTATCGAGCTAGGCAATTAAAAATGTATGTTGTGAGGCCTAACACAATAGAGTCGATGTTCGACTCGCCCGCAACCATTATTATTTAGATCTTTCCTCATTATCGAAGCTAGCCTAGATGTATTTAAATTATGCATGTTGTGAGTCTTTATACTAGGGCCTAGGCCTAGTGTCTATTACTAAAATTGCAATAACTCTTTGCTTGCAACCACAATAACCCCATAGATGTACACCCCTAGGCAAAAGGGGGCAACTCTATGAATAACCCACATCTACCTGCATCGTAAAAATAGTCATTGAAAGTTAGGTAAACAGTTGTGTCCTGTTCGCACTTGCCTGTTGTGTAAACAACTCCACGAACAGCTGAAGGAAGATCATCAAAGACTTTTTGTAGAGAAGTGTGACTCAGCCATGCATGCATCCTCCCTACAGTATAGTGAAGGCCCTGCTGACTTAATTAAATAATTAAATAATGTAAATGAAACTTTGTCTCTTTCAGGTAATGATTAATGGATATCTAGTCTAGATCTACATTGTCTAAGTTTTGGCTGGGGAAAACAAACAGGAAAAAGACAGAATTTACGTATCCGAGGGGGGAGTCCTCTTTGACTTTGGGCTTTGGAGAACAACAAGTAGGCCTACCACCTTCACTTAGAGTTCTCGGATGAAAAAACTAGAAAATTTTCAAGATCTACTTATACGTATTACTATTACTCATTTTGATTCTTCTATTAGGCCCAGATCTATATCAATGTGTAGTTGCAGCTATAGCTCTTTGAAGTGCTTCACTTCATGGTCATCATGAATACTGAATACTAGCCACACCATCACTATCACTAGGGGGTGGGGTGACTCTTGTGGCCTAGGCCTAGAGGTTAAGATGTTCGCCTCTCATTCAAAGGTCCCGGGTTCGAATCTGAGTAGTGACAGAAAAATTTTCTTCTCTAAAATTGTCTTCTTCCCCTCCTTTCCTGGTCTCTAGCAATGACTGTCGTCTGCTTTCGTCTCTACACTTGCCTCCCTGTCCCCATCACCTCCTTTGTCCCCCTCCTCTGTTTAACTCACTTCAGACTGGGCTCTTTCACCAGTCACAAGCGTTGAAGACTGGCGTTTTTCGGAGTATTTCAATAAATCACCACAACTCTCAGAATTACCCTTCTATTGTAATTATTTTTTGACACAGTAAAGTAACATTCAAGTCAAGCTTAATATAACACAAAAAAGTAAAGTTGTCTGTAGTCTAACTTTAAATATGATTTTTTAAAAATTGGCATGAATTTGATTTTCCGAAAAATTTCCACAGACATGACAGGTAGGATGAAGTTCACAACAACAACAAAAATAAAAGTTTAAAGTGTTGTATCTTGATTTGTATGCATGTGTGAATGTTTGGTGCAAGTATAAAAGCTGGTCTGTGCCTTGATTCAGACCCATGCGCTGAATTACATGAGACAGATGTACGGCACGACGTTGTGATTTCGCTGCGAGAACAACAACACCAGTAGTTAGTGCTAGATCTAGCCCTAAAACTACGACTCGGGCCGTGTTTGGGTACATATCCAGGATCCTAACTATCAGACACATCATATTCTGAGACACTAGAACTAGTAAAACGTACAGAAGTATCGAAAACGGCAAAATTATGTAATTCTTAAATTCTTATTCATGCGACTTCTTCGACCGTTACTACGACGCGACTGTCGGATTACTATCAGCTGTATAGAAAAAAACAAAGCGCGAGTTCCGGTCAGTTCAGCCCCAGTTGGGGTCACTGTCCTTCACCTTCAATAACTTAAAAACTACGGATCCCAGATATATGAAACGAAGTGTAAGTAGCTCAGGCTTGGCCAAACAAGGGTACGAGGCGGGTCCCGCGATCCGTGCGTGATTTGTAGAGCGAAAAAAAAAATTCCAAAGTTGGTCACGCACTGCTCGTGGGAGCCGTCGCGAGCGTCGCGGCGGGGGTCACGCAACTGTTGTGTGAACCGTCTGAAGTGAGTTAACGTCCTGTGCGCTCATATATATGACCTTATAATATACAGTAGTCTCCGCCTAAGATCCCACTGCTTATGATCCCGGTTCGCTTAAGATCCCGTTGTTTTAGGAAAATAGAATTTTTACCATACACAAAAGTCACCCCTAAGATCCCGCTCTGATGGTCTACATGCGGCTAAGATCCCGCATTTCAGATAATAATTTGCTAAACAAAAACCCAGGCGGGCACAGCCGATCAACCAAGAGTGAAAAGTTGAGATAATAAACTGTCCGTCGCGTCAAGATCAGCCACTATCGTGAATGTGATCACATACACATTGTAAAACTCGATGTAGCGATACAATGTTTGCCCCAGACAGGATCACACCGGGGTGTGAACTGACCGACGCGTTTGTTTTCCCCACGCATCGCACTCACACCTGAGCTCGCCACCTAAACTTGCATCACTTGCTGGGTGGGTAGGGCCTACACGTTCGCTCCAGGCGGGATCACATCGAACCGTGAACTCTTCCCTGACCATTGCAGCAGTTGTCTCTACTCCCGAATTTTCGACACAGACTGAATTTTAATTTGGGTGTTCACAACGTAATGTGTAACGACAAAAGTGGTTGGTTTTTTGGTTTTTTTGGGGGTTTTTTTTTTGGGGGGGGAAGGGAGACTCGGTCAGAGATGGAAAGCTATACATTTTTGACAGGTAAAGGGGAGGGGCAACTGAATAAGTGTAGATCTTGAGACTCATGATAGGATAATAAGTGAAAATGGCATGCCTCATGCCACTATGCACCGTGATAGGTCATCGAGGTTAACCACTCTTTGCTCGCCATATGCCATAAACCCACCAAGGGGGCATGGGCATGTCAGTGCATTGTATTATTGTAGAGAGGAGGGAGACCATTTTACCAATTGTGAGCCTTAACATGGGTCACCATAGATTCTTCCCTGTGTTCATCGGTTAAGATCCCGGTTTGCCTAAGATCCCGCATTTCCTTGCGTCGAGCACCGGGATCTTAGGCGGAGACTAGATAACTGTATTTGCAGTTGCAAACGCCGTAAAAGACTTTTACCAACAAAAACCCCCCCACCTCAGAGGGCAGGGTCAGAGGGTGTCAGGGACAACAATAATAGGCTAAATCCCAAGACATTCATTATCAAGGGCAAGGTTTATGACCATTTATGTTTAAATAGACTTACAGGCATAATTTGGTTTTACACAAAAATAAACTTTTTGGCACCAAAATTTAAAAAAAGTGTTTTGTCAGCTTATGGCAGAGATAGATCTATTATTTTATCAACATAAGATCTCTTTTAGGGACTCCACTGTTCTCTTTTGGTTTCTCATTGTAATCTGTCCCTTCCCTCAGGTGAGGGACCACTCGTATTGATAATTTGTTGACTGGACCCCCTGATTTGATTTAGAAAAAAACTTCAACTGAACAAATTGATCTTAAGTCTGTTGATGAGGCCACTGTGACAGCGACCCGTTCATGCCACGGGACTTGCTGATTTTAATGACTAATGATGAGTAGTCTCGACCCCAGAGGAGATGATGAGCTGTCTGATAGATATCCAGTAAGTCTACCACCATTAAGTCAAAAATATAAGTAATTAATTAATTATAGTAGGGGGCCCTAATTCTAGACTGATATTATAAAATTAGAAGTAGAAAAGGCAGTTAATTATATAACTTTAGTAGCATCGTAGGCTACTTTTGGATGATATCAAATTAATGCATTTGTAGTTTAAATTTAATCTACTACTTTTGATAAGAAAATTATAAGACTGGGTTGCGTTTTTCATTTGGACCATAGGCCTACCCTAAAATATTATAATAAATTGATGTAACGAATGATTTTGAATTAAAAAATAAATTATTGAAATTATTGAAAATGTAATAATGAGATTTTTAGAATATAAGATAAAAAATATATTGATATTATTGACAGCCCCGCCCGTTGTTGTACTTAATTTGAAATGTAATGATGAGATTTGATGTGGGGATTTTATCGTCCCTTTTTTTTCCCCTTCAAAGCATTACAAGACATACAAGGCTTGTCAGTCCAAGGCTTTTATGACGGGTTCTGTCACGTTATTTGGAGGTAGGACGATTCGTTTTATGTCTTGTGTGTCAGGTCTTATTTATATTATCATAAAAATGGGTGTCGGTTTAATTGATGATCTACTTATGTATCGTTCTTCAGTTCAGCTTTGTAATTCGTATTCAAAAAGCAGTGCAAGATTGCAATTTAGGGGCTTTAGGTTGCTTTCATACACACTGCTGCATCAAAATTAATTTATATATATATAATATTATATATGTATAAATATACATGTCCATTCCATGAACCATAGTGTTATATTATGCTGTCCAAAAATTTTCCCAGATGGGGCATCTGTGACGTTGTGGTTCGAATTCCAAAGTCACTACTCCCTGCACGTATAACATATGAAAAGGATGTTGATATTTCAGTCTATATATACTTCTTATCATGTAATGCATGCTGTTGTCCATAGATACTTACTTTACTTTTTCATCTTCTGTTGCCGTAAAGCGTCGAGGGGAGATGCAGTTTTCTATGGTAGGCCAGCTCCGCAGCTCTTTCAGTTGTGATGTTATGTTTTCTCAGGGTTTCCTTGACACCCTCGATCCACTGTCCGTATATATCTAAGTGATATAATATGGTTCAGATAGAAGATACAGTTAATGATTTGCCGATGGAGGGTAAACTCGACTTTGTACCGGGGTCAGGGCTAACTCTTTGTCAGCTGTTCACTCAGAGAAACATTCTAGATTCTGGTTCACAGTGACGAAAAATTCAAGCAAAAGTTAATTATGATCAATTTATTTTTGACATTTTTTTATATATATCATCAAATCTTTGTCAATTGGTTTTGAACCTTTACATTTCATTTTCCTCCTTTGTTGTTTGGTATAAAAGTGTTCATTTTAACAAATCATCTGCAAAAAAAAGTTTAAAGTTTATTTTTAAGTTGAAGGTCATGTGGTTACTTGAGGGAGGTATTGGGCTGCCAAGAGCGAAATGCTCGCAGCTAAAGGGATTTGAAAACAACAACAACAACAACAACAACAACAACAACAACATCTAATCGTTTAAGTTTTCAGTGAAAAAATAATTATTTTCCTCCATACCCTGTGCGTTTATCTTTAAGTCATGCTCCATTCATAAACACAAGCACCTAAAAATGTCTTTGCTGATATTTTTCTGCCTGAAACATTTCCAAGTGCCCATATAGTATGTCTTGTGTGTACTTTATTCATGATAAGAAATTGTGGTTTATAATCATGACCCTCTCTGGAGTCAATGGTTCATTTGAATTTGATCAGTTCTGAGTAATGGGGGAAAAATATATCTTCTGAGGGCGAACAGCTGTGTCGATAGATAGGGGTGTAAAACATTATGATTGCAAATTACCTTTTATTTCACAGCTGCTATATGTGTGTATGTTGTGATGGATCACTGGTACCAAAAGTTTAAGCCCAGCATAACCAGACAGTGGCTGGTGGCTGGCCCTATCATGGCCGGCGCGGGAATAGCCTACGCTGTGACCATGAACAGAACCTGGAATTGTCAGAACATGTGGATGGCAATGGAGGAGAGGCATTCTGCGTTGACCCCTGCGAAAGGTCAGTGTTGATTTTCTAAATGTGAAGCTTGCTGACAATATGAGTCACATCTCGGATTCAGGCCCTATGGAAATTGATACATCATGTGTATGGGTTAGGTTTTTACAATTGATAAGTATAAAATAACAAAAGGTATATTATACTTAAAGAATATTGTATCAATTAAAAATCTGCAAATTTGACTTTTGTGTCGAATTTTGGCCAATATCTCCATTTACGGATAGTGAGAAGTAACTCATTTTGTCAGCATGCCTCATTTACCCCTTGTTGATCATAACTTTGCATGAAGATACGCTGGAGGGATCTTTCTATTTCAAATGTTTTAGATTGGAATGAAACAGGTGGTTTCGAATGTTCTTGATAGCATTTTTGTTTTGAGTTATTATAATACAGTGGAACTCGGATTCAACGAGGTCGCCGGGCCTGACCTAAAATCTCGTTGAATCCGAGTGTTTGTTATAGCAAACATGAAGTTTTGTGTAGTTAATTACAGGTACTGAGCAAGTAATCATGTATAAAGAGAAGTCACAAGTAGTGCCTGAAATGCCTGCATATTATGAGCTGTGTGAAAAAAAAAAAGACCGATTCGTTCAAATGCACTCCTGTGTCATCTCGATTGTTTACCACAAAGTTGTGGTGCTGTGTAGAGCCTAGCATAAGGGCAACTTTTGATTTTATAGACAAGCGCACAATTCATTACGAAGATCTACGCCAAGACTAGCTTATCATTGTGTAATAATGATCAGTTGACGAAGGGAAAAGAAGACTGTGACGCGTTTGTATTTGCGACGTTCAACGCCCTGACCGCTAGTGCGCACCCCCCCATCCCCGACACACACACACAGCCACACGTGTGCAGGCGGCCCATCCGACCCCGACACACGCCAGAGTAGACTTGTGCGCGTGCCAACAACGCATGTATTGGTAGGAAAAAAGGCCGCTGATTGGTCGCATGCAATCGGCTAAGTGAATAATGGTTCACGATGCTGTTGCAATGGACATGTCCGGGAATAGATAAAGTTCGTTCTTGGAGAAAAATGAGTGAAGCCACGTCTGCGGGGGCTGTTTACCCTGGAAGCGACCTCGTTGAATCCGAGCTCATTGATTTGAGTGCTCATTGAATCCGTGTTATTTTTATTGGTTTTGAAGAAGACCAAAAAACCAGGGATTCTATCTCATCTCGTTGAATCCGAGTTCCCGTTGAATCCGAGCTCGTTAAATCCGAGTTACACTGTAATATTTTTAGAAATTTTACTCCAAAAGACACAACTGTTTAACTTCTTGTGTCTGTGGTGTAACATTGCCATCGCACACAGAAGATCTTGAGTTTGATTCTCGTGTGGGGTGAATTTTTATTGAGTGTCTCAATCTTTCTGCTGGGACAAATAATATTATATCTCTCAGCACAGCTGGTTCTCACAGGAGGGGTGAAACCCGCTCCTTAAATGATCCAAACTGTGTCAATGAGGGTGAAGAAACACCTACACTTTATAAAAAAAAGGTTAAAGAGAACACAGCTGCAGTTTTCCTAGTCATGTTGGGATACTCTGAGTCTGATATAATGTGGTTGACATTCTTTCAAATAAGAAAATGATAAAAGATTTATGGTAACTTATCTAGTGTGATTTTTCAATGATGTTTAGTTAAATGTTAATACGTTTTTTGGCACTTGTAACACAAACAAAATATCGTAAGTGCCAAAATTTAGAGACATAGTTTAGGAGATAGGCTGCTTTTATCCTGCCTTTTTGGAGAGACACTCATTGAAATATCTGCTCCTCTGGAGAATTGAACTGGCATCTTCTGCATGTAATGTAGAGTGCTGCAGTACCATCCGAAACTACTATGCACAACAGATGTTGGTCCAAATGTGTTTTTTGGGATGGGTGGTCAGCAGAGATGTTACTGTAAGCATCATTTTTTTTTTTTCTTTTGAGCTTGGGGGTGTGGAGAGTAACAGAGAAAATGTAGGGATCTGTTGGACCAAAGTTCTTATACTTAATTAGCTCCTAGAATGTAGTGATGTTGTGGGAAGTGGTTAGGCCTGAGGGGTAGAACCCAAATGGCCGCTGGATCGGAAAAGTAAAGTAAAGTGGGAAGTTGTTTAGACCCTTGTGAGATTTTCATTCTCTGATTGTAGCCACATGTTTTATGATTTATACCCAAAAAAATGATGCCTTTTTGCATGGGTTATGTTCATTTTTATTTTCAAAAAATATATAATATATAAAAAGTGGGCTTAAAAAAAAGCACAACATGCTTATAAGAGTATCATAAATACTTTGATGATTTAGATTTATAACAGAAATTCTCTTCAGCTACCCAGTGGGGTACGTTCCCCTTCCATTGTTTGTACTGTGCTTTCTTTGATATTGTTTAGCCTGAGCACAAAAGTCTGGGTCTTACAGATCATTGCATAGTTTTAAATTAATCCGTGTTATGCACTATATGTTACATGTGAATTTTGTTCTTTGTTTTTCAGAGAGGCTAGCAATGAGAATAGCTGAAGATGAGGAGGATTAGAAGATGATGCTGGAGGTGAGGAGGGTTAGATTAGAGGATAATGCTGAAGATGAGGATTAGAGGATGAAGAGGATTAGGTGATGGTGGATGCTGAGGTTGAGGAAGGTTAGAGGACGAAGAGGATTCAGTGATGCTACTGAGGATGAGGAGGTCAGGAGGATGAGGAGATCATATATTTCACAACATATATGTGTAACCTTGATAGAAGCACCTAGAAGACTTTTCTTATGTTTTCACCCACACAGTCATGACTTTGATTGTAGAAATTGCTGCGCTGACAAATTTGAATTTTCACTTCAGCCATGAAAACTGTCTCTCTGACGAAAATAGAAATTCCCCCACATCTCTCTTTGCCAGTCAGAATTGTGTCACTCCTGTCGTCGTTATTGTCACCCCGACTGTCAGAATCGTCACCTACAGCATGGAATTTTACCTAAAACATCTGATGCCCAATTATTGCTGGTGTATCTTTGACAAACCTAATGTTACTCGATCACTTGATTATAAATTAGTATTTCACCTCGGGATGAGATATATTCGCAGTAATGGTGTTGTTTGACCTGTTTAGTGGTATTTGGATGATGTCATTATTGACCAGGTCACAGAGCTGTTTGTGTCCATTATATATATGAGAAAACAGCTGTATACAACATGCAATGGGGTCGGCTTCAATCAAACATGGTTAATCAGAGAACGGCGGGAAACCAAAAGAAAATTTAATCCAAAAGAAAATGTAATCCGTAATTTTTTTCTTTCCTCTATTTGAGCAACCTCTCTTAACCAAACGCTCAGATAAACTGAAAAATATTTAGTAGACTCCACTGTATTTTTGAAGGAAAGATTCTCAAAACTCCTGACTGCACCCATTATTATGATTGGATGTTATAAAAGGTTTTGTAGCGATATAATAATGGTAGGCTACTTCATGTTCAATGGAATACCAGGTATACATGTGTAAATAAATAAATGAATGTTTGTTGAAGTGCCAGTAGAAAGTGAATTAAAAATAGTATTAACACTAATACATGCAGTTCGAAGTAATTGTACGTTTAAATGCAAAATGTTGCATTTGGAGGACTAATGAATGTTTGAAATGGTTTTGATAATGACACTGATACATATTATAGTGCAGGAGGTAGAAAGAGACAGCCTATCTTTTTAAAATGTAATATTTGCTTTAGAACATTTAACATGTGTCACTTAATCATTGCACAAAAGGAAATAATCTGCTTTTTTATTTTACAGATTTTGATTGATATATATATATATATATATATATATATATATATGGTAATTATACTATTGCTAATGTTATGATGTCAGAAACTTAATGGAATCATTTTTGCTAGCCTGGATTTAGCTTTTGTTTTCTTGTGTTGAAGTAAGTATATAGTTTGCTCAAGCGTTTACAAGATTTTTATACAAGAACAAGAGAGATGGGCATTAGCGGAATGCATATTACATGTATGTGTGACTGTGCTATGATATAACATTAGATTTATGACTTTTGTATTATACCTCATGATATGCTTTGCAGTACTGATTTCACTGATTTCTGTGGTTTTGTTGAATAAAGTTTTCTTGCCTGATAATAAGTATAATACAGTAGGCTTTTTAAAAATTTAACACAGAATTCCCTTTGCCACTATTTTTGTTCCTTATCTTTTCTATGCATTGCAACTTCCCTTAACACGAACTTCTCTTGCCTTATGGGGTTCTTGTTAGGGTGTTACCCTATCATGTGTACCAGTGTCTTAGTTGATTGCCTCTCATTCAATAGGTCCGGGGTTTGAATCCGGATAGCTACGAAAAATTTTCTTCTCTAAAAAAAATTAAAATTTCCTTTCATATCCTTTCCTGCTCTCTAACAATGTTCTGTCGTTTGCTTTCATCTCCACTTTCTGTCCTCACCCCCTCACCTCCTTTGCCCCCTCCTTTGTGCTCCTGACTCTTTCTGCAGCCTTTCTATTGCTACTCCTTGGCTCCTTCTTACTAATCTTACTGCAGTCCTTTAGCCACACCCCTGATCTTATGTAGGTAAGATGTGTTTGTTCGTCTAACAATGCCATCGCTTAGAAGCGGCTCCATGTGCATGTCGTAATTATTCGGCATACTTTTCTTAAATGCTGGGGATGAAGATGACGACTTATTTTCAAAGTACTGGTCACCCTATACTCTCTGTGAGGAGTTGGGAATGAGAATGAGGGTTGTGTCCAGTCCCTAAGGGCAGCCTGTGAGGATCTAGAATAAGCACCCCCCCCCCCCCCCCACATTTAAAAAAAAAAAAAATCCCAACAAACTAACACCAGGATTAACCTGCATAATATCATGTTTAATTAATACATCATCATCATCATCATCATCATCATCATCATCAGCATCATCATCAAAAAATTTTTAAAAAAAAATGAAGTAACCGAATTTTGTTGCAAGTGCCACAAAACTCTTTACTAAATCATATTATTTAGGTCATTGTGGAGGTGGGTTCCAACCCTGCCTATCAGGGCTAGGGGCAGGCCTAACCTAGACTGAGAGGGATACAACTATAACGTCCCAGCAGAAAGACCGGATACTCAAATTAAAAAAAAAATCTCCACACACTGGGCCTGTATGCACGTCAGAACCGGTTTTAAACGTGTTTAGAGCTTAACCCTATCTGTACGCCCTGGCAGGGGCGAAGGCTGACTTGTTTGACAGGGTAATCAAAGTCAAAGGGAAACGGGACCAGATATGGCCTGGAGATATTATTATCACACAAGAATCTTACTGGAGGCGGCGACTCTGAGTTGTGAATTGTGAATGAAAACAAATCCGGAATTCATATTGTATGTTCAACCGCCAAAATAATCAGGAAAGTATCTTATTAAATATTTATTCCAACTAAAATTAAATTTAACTTTAGATGTGAATACACAAAGCAAAGAAGCAGAGATGTCAGTATTAGATGTTATAGATCTACCCGTGAGTCTAACTCTTTGATAGAACATGACAATTATCCTTTTTTTAAATTTCACATTTGGCTGTTTTTTTGTCTAGCCTTTCGCGGCCAGGAGGCGGTGTCATAATCGGGGTCATGATCTGATTATAGGACGGTAAAAAGTCGAGGAAAAAAAAGCAAGCACTTGCAGCAGTAAAGAGATTGTTAGAAGTTAGTTCCCCTCACATTTGTGAGGTAGACTCGACCAGTGTAATAGTTAGCTTACATAATCAGAGTTTGCGACTGCTTATAACTGTGGCCCCAAAGGGGTGAACAGGGTATTTATGGCAATGAAACAGTTGTGACTGCTATGGACCTGTTCCCTTCAACTTTATTGGTAGACTCTTCCAGCTTCACTTTAAGCTTACTTTATATTATTTATAATCAAAGCTTGTGACTGCTTATGGAGTGACACGAGAGAGGGGAGCAGGCTATTTCTGTGGCAGTGAAACCTTTTTGAATATTAGGCATACTGTTCATTCTTGATTATGAACGTCTTTTTACATTTAATTTATGAGGTTTACGTTTATAGGTGAATTTGGCAGCGACAATGTTTCAAGGAAGGGAAGCAGTGATTATTTGATTATATAGACGCCTGGCCCCTGCGCCCTGGGGTTATTTTGTACCCCCGGGGTTATATTCTTCACATTAAAGAATACTTCTAGTATGTACGAAGATCTCTTTGAAACGTTCAATATATCTCTCAAAATATCCTTTTGACAGACTGCCTATGCAAAGCGACGGATCGGATTAACGAGTAAATTTCCTCTGGAAAGTGGTGGCACAGAGTTCCCCACGCCGCATAGATACGATAGTAAAACACGACGTACGGGTAGGGTTAAACGCCGTTAGCTGTACAGGCCCTAGAGATCTAAACGCGTAACCCAAACCGGATTTGGTACATTATGCACATGTATCCGGAAATGTGTTGCTGAACGCATGAGAATGATTAATAGATTACTGGGCAAACCCGCTCCGCTGTCACTGTGTGCTTTCGGGCCTTCGGTTTCCAACCATCTAGATCTACATAATACGGTACGTGGGAGTTTCTGAACTCTTCAGCATGTCGCGAAAAGGGTCAGAAATGCGAACTTCAGTGCAGAGGAAATTCGAATCTGTCCCCCCGGTTTTATGCACTCAAAAAAATTCTGAAATTATGCAAACTGAACTAATAAAATGTGAAATTACATGTATTCGATCCTGCTAATTTCAACAAAGAATGATAAAGGAAAATAATCTGAAATTATGCAAAAAATGATTAAATTTTGCAAAATTATGCGGGGTGCATAAATACACGGGGACAGTCAAATTATATATTTTAGCCTACTATTTCAAGAGCTGCAAGTAGAAAAAGTGACCCTTTTCAGCAGCCACAGCGCCACCATAAAGAGTGAGATGAAGAAAGATATAATATAATGGCAGAGAATAGCATCGAAGGTGGCCACATTCGGCGTGGCAGTGCGAACTGGGGATATGAAAGTGAAAGAGAAATATAGAAAGCACTGAAAGAAGCGCCGGTTCTCAACAAATAGAGAGACAAGGCGAAAACAGAATGAGGGCAAACACCAGTGCCAGTGCCCTTCGAAGAAGTGATATGTGTCACGACGCGATGGAATCAGGCTCTCGTCAAATTTTGGGCTCATTGAGTTATTGTATCATCTTAAAAATAGTGTTCATTTGTCTTGCTTTCGATGAAAAAAGTAGCCTACCGGGTATCCATCTATCTTCAACAGAAGTCGAGATTTTTCGAATTGAAGGAGGTCAGGGTCTCCTGGTTTCAGAGGTGAAATTAACGAGGAAATGGTCGCCAAAATTTGGTCTCTTCCATTGCTTGCGAGTCCTTGGAAACTGTAAATATACCTTTTTTGTGCCTTTGATCAATAAAATCCACACAAAAGGTGTTTATAATGGACATAAAAGGTATTGAGCCAAAAAGAAAGAAAAAAAAAAGAAGAAAATTAGAAAAAAAAATGCACAACGGTCAGAAAAAAACGCTAGTTTGTTTGATTTCATTGTAGTCGACGATCGCCTGATTTCATCATGATGCCTCACATATTGTCAATCGTTGGGGACAAATAAA
Organism: Aplysia californica; assembly: GCF_000002075.1. Lineage (NCBI taxonomy): Eukaryota > Metazoa > Mollusca > Gastropoda > Aplysiida > Aplysiidae > Aplysia > Aplysia californica. The sequence goes on along the minus strand of NW_004798094.1, from coordinate 165,726 downwards.
ATAATGTTGACTTGGCCCAGTAGCGCAAAGTGACGAGCACTTGCTGCAGGAGAGTTTTTATTTAGTTTTAGTGTGTTTTACCGAACTTTCAACACAATAAGGTCATATAAATGCCGA
>NW_004798094.1:162895-165509 GCF_000002075.1 Aplysia californica | reverse complement strand
CCACCATAAAGAGTGAGATGAAGAAAGATATAATATAATGGCAGAGAATAGCATCGAAGGTGGCCACATTCGGCGTGGCAGTGCGAACTGGGGATATGAAAGTGAAAGAGAAATATATATAGAAAGCACTGAAAGAAGCGCCGGTTCTCAACAAATAGAGAGACAAGGCGAAAACAGAATGAGGGCAAACACCAGTGCCAGTGCCCTTCGAAGAAGTGATATGTGTCACGACGCGATGGAATCAGGCTCTCGTCAAATTTTGGGCTCATTGAGTTATTGTATCATCTTAAAAATAGTGTTCATTTGTCTTGCTTTCGATGAAAAAAGTAGCCTACCGGGTATCCATCTATCTTCAACAGAAGTCGAGATTTTTCGAATTGAAGGAGGTCAGGGTCTCCTGGTTTCAGAGGTGAAATTAACGAGAAAATGGTCGCCAAAATTTGGTCTCTTCCATTGCTTGAGAGTCCTTGGAAACTGTAAATATACCTTTTTTGTGCCTTTGATCAATAAAATCCACACAAAAGGTGCTTATAATGGACATAAAAGGTATTGAGCCAAAAAGAAAAAAAAAAGAAGAAAATTAGAAAAAAAAATGCACAACGGTCAGAAAAAAACGCTAGTTTGTTTGATTTCATTGTAGTCGACGATCGCCTGATTTCATCATGATGCCTCACATATTGTCAATCGTTGGGGACAAATAAATAATGTTGACTTGGCCCAGTAGCGCAAAGTGACGAGCACTTGCTGCAGGAGAGTTTTTATTTAGTTTTAGTGTGTTTTACCGAACTTTCAACACAATAAGGTCATATAAATGCCGAAGATTAGAGGTGTATCGAGAGAGCAACAAACAAAAAAAAAGAAGGAGGAGAGATAAAGACGATAGTTGTTTGATAGGAAAGAAGGAGCAAACCACACCAGAGCACCCGCCAACCCCCCACACTGCAGGGGAGTATAATAAGGTGAATCCACGATTCGCGAGAGTGATGACACCTCACGTGTAGTGTCAGGTTCAGGATGTGCTCTCGACGAAACTTGCGAAACACTTCTTGCCAAACACTTCTCTGTCGTTGTACGTGTCGAAGGGATTTAGTACGGTCCCTGAAAATCATGTTTCTTTGTAGAAGACGCCGTTGTCGTGCTTGAAAAAACAAAAGTACAAGCCATTTTTACACGCGTTTATTTAAGCCCGCAATTGGACTCCCAGAGGTGCGATAACTTTAAACGCGAAAATCCATACAGGATAGGCTAACCTATTGACGTGCATACAGATTTTCCCAGCCTATAGGCTTACGCCCGTATAGGGGATACATGCGGTTAGTCCACTAAACGGACCGATGTGCATACTGTATTACATGTATTAATATTATCATTGTTGTCATCCTCCTCCTCCTCCTCCTCTTCGTCCTCCTCCCCCTCCTCCTCCTCCTCCTCCTCCTCCTCCTCATCATCATCATTGAAAAACAACTTTCTCGTTTTCTGGGTTTTTTTTTAAAAAGCATAACAGTTACTGCATTGTTGACGCCTTTGGTACGTAACTTACAAATACCCGGCACCAAAATTAGGACACAAGACACCCCCCCACCCCCCACCCCCCCCAAAAAAAAAACAACAAAAAAATGATAATCTCTAAAGAGATGCTAAAATTTGGGTTTTTAAAAAACTATTAGATCTATCCGTTCTACGAAGCGACTACACACTTGAGTTCATTGGAAATGATATCATATGGGTCCGGAGTTGGGGAATAGAAGATAACTTGAATTACTTCAGTTACACCAGTATCTTCACACTGACAGCGTATGAAAAAAGTAACTTCACACTGACAGGGTAAAAAAAAAGTATCTTCACACTGACAGGGTAAAAAAAAGTTACTTCTCACTGACAGCGTATGAAAAAAGTAACTTCACACTGACAGGGTAAAAAAAAAGTATCTTCACACTGACAGGGTAAAAAAAAGTGTATCTTCACACTGACAGGGTAGGAAAAAAAAGTAACTTCACACTGACAGGGTAAAAAAAAGTATCTTCACACTGACAGGGTAGGAAAAAAAAGTAACTTCACACTGACAGGGTAAAAAAAAAGTATCTTCACACTGACAGGGTAGGAAAAAAAAGTAACTTCACACTGACAGGGTAAAAAAAAGTATCTTCACACCTACAGGGTAGGAAAAAAAAGTAACTTCACACTGACAGGGTAAAAAAAGTAACTTCACACTGACAGTAGGGTAGAAAAAAAAGTAACTTCACACTGGAGAAGGCACTAGTGGCATTGACTTAGCATCCGCATAAACCCCTCACCCCCAGTCAAACAAAAATAGACAAACAACTGAAAAGTTTCATTGCAAACTGCGTAATAGAAACTTGTAGTAATAAATAATGTAGGCTGCTTATAATATAAAGGAATATGTCACGATATATGACATATAGTATTGATTAAAAAAAAGACGACATACTTTTATTCCATGAACTTGTAGAATAAGATCGATGGTCCAAGCACAGTGCATAGATTATCTAATTCTTGTATATTTTATTAAAACAAAACACAACCCAGCCCTGTGCAAAAAACAAAAACAAAAAATTAAAAAAGAATCAAAGAAAGAACAATAAAAATTATATTA
>NW_004798094.1:160719-161999 GCF_000002075.1 Aplysia californica | reverse complement strand
GGGGGGGAGGGAGGGAAGAGGGGGTTAGTAAGAATCTTATCAAGTTTTACAACATTTGAAAACACAAATTATACAGGCATAAAAGGCTATCACCTGTGCGAACGGCCGCCTCCTATTTCCCCACTTGCACACTTTAAAAAGAACAAACATGATCATAATGCCACTGTGTAAGAGTAAGATGGCCTCCTGTCTAATACGGCCACTTTTCTTTTCGACAAGGAGGGGCCGTCCTATACAGTTTCGACTTTAGGTCATACACGTGCCGCAGATTGCCCTATCAGACATGGTATTGGAAATCAATTGGAAAAAGAAAACGAGGAAGACCAACTGGAAGCTATAGAGGCACAATCAGGGATCAGGCAATCACCCAGGGCCTGGAATTGCCGAAATTTGAGGATGTGGCCAGGGACAGACAAGTGTGGCGTCGACTGCTGTAGTGTTCACCCTATGTATCTGACGGTACAGGAGAGTAAAAAAAGATTAGAACATAATATGTTTCAAGAAAGTAGTAGGCCCCCTACTAATACACAAGGAAAAGAAAGTTTTAGTAAAAGCTTCACGAGACTTGATACACAAATGTGTCATAGTTTTAGTTTTACTTTAACTAAGCGTTCTACGGTACTTGCAACTAAAGCAACACACACAGGCCATTTAGGTGCTTAAGATGAGAAGTGTTACTACATGTTGTACTAAAGAGGAAATACAAAGAAAAGGAGGAGAGATACGGACGAATGATGTTTAAAAAAACTGTCCCCGTGGTTTTATGCACCCAGCATAATTTAGCAAAATTTGATCATTTTTTGCATAATTTCTGATTTGATCTATTTTCCTTTATCATTCTTTGTTTAAAAAACATAATTGCATAACTTCCCATTTTTGGGCTCAGTTTGCATAATTTCAGAAATGTTCTTGCATAAAACGACGGGGACAGTAAAAAAAGAAAAGGCAAACCACACCAGAGCACCCACCAAACATCCACAGGCTCTGGGGGAGAGCGGACACGCACAGATGTTATAGGTTTAAAAAAAGGACGATGTATTTTATGAAAGTGTTTTGATGCTCCCATCAACACTATATTTAGATCATTTGGAAAGCGGACTTTATAACACCCTACCTGTCAGAGTTAGCCTGGGCTAACATCCCTGCAGAAAGACCGAGATAGGTCCTACTCGATGAAAATTCATCACACACATTCATACAAAAACACACACACACAAACAAACACACACACACACACACACACACACACTCACACTCATGCTAATAAACACACACACACA
>NW_004798094.1:156278-159835 GCF_000002075.1 Aplysia californica | reverse complement strand
TTTTTGGGGGGGTCATTATTTTGTTTTACATATTTCTATTGTCATATAAAAGCTAATCAGATAATAACTAATAGTACAGTACCTAAATTACAAGTGAAATGATTCCCTTTCATGTAAATGTTGGACTCTTTGGCGGCCATTTTGGATTTTTGGCCTTGTTACGGGAACAGACCTTCACCACAGAAAAAAATACATGTACATGTATTGGAACTTAAACACAGTCCGGGTAAGACACGCTCTTATTGGCGTCCACTTCCTCAGTATCTTCCATAGTGGGTGAGTGGGGACATTTTCAGGAGTTGTATTGTAAGGGTGGAGGTGGCGTGGTGAAAAAAATGGAGGAATGCATTTCACCTCTTTCAACACATTCTAGATCATTCAGTAGTGGGCTGCTTCGGCACTGTCTACCAGGGCGGACACACGGACTGAGGAAAACAACGTGATGGAAGAAAGACGAAAATACCCAGTAAGACTTCTCCCCTCACAGGAATCGATCTTTTATATTGTGACATAAAGAGCGACTATGTACTGAACCATATATTCCAGTAGAATAGGTCTCATGAGTTGTAAGTTGATGGGAATGAGAGACAGACAGACAATGATAACATTACGGACTGAAAGAGCGCAGGTAAAAGTAATGAAAGAAAGAAAAGAAACACTTGGCATTAATGATTCATGTAGGCGTTTTTACGTCTACAATCGACACAATATAGATTCTAGTTCAGAATGAAGGGGGAAAATCAAAGGCAGGGGGGGGGGATGAAAGGATCTCCTCACCCTCCACTCGTTTCCCGTTGCACGTCCGTGATCTTGCCCGTGATGATATGCTTGGCGTCCTCCTGCTTGACTACGGCTTCAATCACAGATTCTTTCGCCACTCGGGCACGCAAAATGGCGTCTCCGAGCCTCCAAGCACTACTCACAGTATGCAGCGCCGTCTTCGTCATCACTTCATCACACGTGACGGAACTAGCCAATCCTGCACTGCCACCATAGTCAACGGTGACGTCACGCAGGAAGTTTTCTGTCAACTTATTTCCCGGAGAGTACAGAAGAGCGCTTCTTTCTACGGAGTTTCCCGATCCTACTATAGTCAGTGGGTACGCGGGGCTGTTGTACATGTAAGGAATGAACATCTGCACTTCCGGAAAGGCTCGGCTCATCCCGTCTGCGTCGATGACCGGAAGGTCAAGGTTGGCTCCAACGAGGAAAGGCTCAATGGCGTTTGAGCCTCCGATTTCTGCAGCCATTACACCGATGATTTTGCAATTCTTCGACTTTTGGGAAGTGTTGCTCGGGTGATAGTTTTGAATGAACTTGACTCCTGCTTGGGTGGTTGTCACGGTTACACCTTGGTAAACAAACAGGCAATGCAATATTTTGAAACGTGAGAACAGCTCTATGCCAACTGACCTTTAAATAATAACTTGCAAATTATACAGTCTCTCTCTCTCTCTCTCTCTCTCTCTCTCTCTCTCTCTCTCTCTCTCTCTCTCTCTCTCTCTCTCTCTCTCTCTCTCTCTTTCTCCTTAGATAAATAGATAAACACACACACACACACACACACACACACACACACACACACACACACACACGCACACAGACACACGCAGGCACACACATACACATTCAAACACTTTCGCCATCCTTTCTCTCTTTGTGCCCTTCTCTCTTTGTCCACAAGGAAGTTGAGATGGATGGATGGATGGATGGATGGATGGATGGATGGATGGATGGATGGATGGATGGATGGATGGATAGATGGATGGATGGAAGGAGGGTAGGACGAATGAACGGGCGGACGGGGGAACGAAGGGACGGATGGATGGATAGATGGATGGATGGATGGATGGCTAGCTGGTATGCGTGATGGATAGATGGACGAGTGAATACAGTTGCACAAAAATGAAAAATCGGATATATGTATACCTTCTTTATTCTGTAGATCTCCATCTTTGTATCCTCCAACCTGGTAAAGATCTCGCAGACACTCCAAAGATCTCACAGTCTCGGCAGACGACTCGCCCTGCTCGTACGTGATCAGAGGCGCTCCCATCATGGACGTCACAATCACAATATCCGTTTCCGGGTCAGCGTCTTTCAGAAAACGATCCGGGTTCACCACGCGCATGCGCTTCCCGCTCCGGATGGACGCGAAAGCGCGCAGTCTACCCATGTGTGGACTACCCCCTCCTCCACAACCGTAAATCCCGGCGCCCACTGCGATGCACTCGATGTCGTACTCAGACAGAATCCATTCCCCGCTCTCTCGGTCGATGTAGGGATCTTTCGGCGACTTGGTGGCATCGTCGTCCTCCTCATCGCCCACGTCCCCATCCCCCTTCGCCTTCTCCTTCGTCTCCTCTTCCTCATCTCCCTCCTTCGCGTCATCGATTCGCTGTCCTGTTGAAGAATACGTTTGTTTATTGGTGGCTACATAACTTTCCAGGGCGAGGATATTGTCTGAGTTTTCAGGGCATGACCACTGCTTGGCACCCACGAGTTTCTGACTCCATGCAGCAAGATCTCCGACCATCTTGACAAAGATTTGAGTGGCGTTCCCGGGCATGTAGGGAATGACGGAATCCTGTTTGTCGAGGATTTCTATTGTTGTTTCATCGGCCCCGGCTGCAACGACAAGCGTCTTCACCTTTCAACAGATTGAAAAACATCTAGATTTACGACAAGTCCTCAAATACTATTTGTGGTCAATGTATTATGCATTTCTTTAGTTTTGGTTTTAGCAAGAGTTTATTAACTGCACCTGCAACACCATTAGGATTTATAAGTGCCGAAGATTTGAGGTGATACTAGTGAGAAACATAATACAAAGAAAAGGAGGTGAAAAAGGTGAAGAGGTATTGGTTTAACGCACCTGTCACCACTTTTAGGTTATTTAAGAGGTGGTACCTACGAGTTTAACGTCCATTTCAGAAAAGACTGAGCCAAATAGGAAATTCGAGTACAGTGGGAGGGGGGCTGGGGGCAGGGGAGGGGTATATTGACCTGACTTGGATTCGAACCTCAAACTTCAGTGTTGGAGAACTGGTCCAAACTTTACTCCGCTACAGCAACTGAGGCTCAGCTTCGTAAAAAAACAACAACCAACAAACAACAAACAAACAAACAAACAAACAAACAAACAAACAAACAAACAAACAAACAAACATACATACATACAAACAAATATCAAATATGGGTAATACGAGGAAAAACATTGGTGATAAAAGCAATAATATTTTATGAGATATAAAGAAGGGCAAGGAAGACATAGTAAGCAAAAAAAGGGCAAAAAGTATGTCATGTCTGAAGTGGTGCTCATTCGGTTTCATAAGCTGACACGGTATGAATAACATGAACGTAACAAATCGATTCAGGTTTATTTGACCTTTCTGTTTAAAAAAAAAACTTCTTTCGACCATAACGGACATCTTTCAACCATGACGTTACGGCGTCTCAAATTTGCTACTACGGCGTGTGAAGACCCTGGTTATGCTCCATGGATCAGGTAGGCCTATGTTCCGAATAATGTGAGAGGATCGTGGTTGAGCAGGGGG
>NW_004798094.1:154226-155401 GCF_000002075.1 Aplysia californica | reverse complement strand
GGGGGGGGGAGGTCTTATCTTTCATAAGAAAAATCAAAGTGGAAAGTGGGCCATGTTTCTTCAGGGCGAGGAATAAAGGTTGAAGGGGGGAGGGGGAGGTCTTATCTTTCAAGATAAATCAAAGTGGACGTGGGTTAGTTTCAGGGCGAGGAATAAAAAAAAGGGGGGGAGATGAAATGAAGGGTTCACGTGCTATTATATGATATCTTTTCAAAAACTTGTCCTTTACAAAATGATAAATAAAATCAAAATACCCGTCCGTACAGGTTTCCGTTTTAATTATGTGAGGTGGCGCTCCTATGACCTTGTTATGCAGTTGCGAGCGTCGTAAAACCCTCTACGGTACTAAATTAAACAAAAACAACAACAACAACAACAACAAAAACAACAACTTATGAGAGTCCTTCCATCCGTGAAACGGAGGACAGACAGACAGACCGTAACTAACTGGGGACCTCGTGATCAAACCATCACGTGTCAGTTTTTGATTATGGAGTGCCTTTGACCAGTTTTGACGACAACATGAAAGTTTTTGTTTAGTTATGGCAAGGGCAACGGGTCGCTTTTAAGGACAAGCGGGCTAACCCAGGCTTCGCGGGTTTCCAGAAACCTTGACCCACACCAAAAGTAATCAATCTTACCTATCATTAAAATAGAGAGGGGCGTTCTTTATCCCCCCCCCACCCAATTCTTAATATCCAGGAAAATATTGAGAACAAAATCATCAGCCCCTAGTCCACGATGTCTGTCCAATATCTGGTCCATCATGTGCTATGCGCTAACGATGTGAAAGCAATCTGATCTATTTCTTTGATCATATTATAATAAATTGCTGTAACTTTTAGAATAGTTGCAGTCAGTACCTTGTTTTTCTGCCTCCATTGTCTCACGATAACCGAGAATAAAATGATAAGAGCGAGTGAAATCACTGGAGACATGTTGCACAATCAACAAAAAACAAAAACAAAACCACTGTCCATTACCACCAAGGGAAAATAGAGGTTACACAGCTGCTTTATTTTGTTATTTTCTGTATTTATTTTAGGGAATTAGGGAACTAAGGTCAAATTCTAGCTGTATTATTTGTATTATCGTATCACAATTTGACCAGCAGTGAGAAAAAGATTTCAGATTTAACCATAATTTCAACAATAACACACACACACACACACACA
>NW_004798094.1:140828-152935 GCF_000002075.1 Aplysia californica | reverse complement strand
TAATTTAATTTAATTTTTTGGGGGGAGGGGTGATTTCGAACTGCACACTATACAAGGGCGTTGAGATTGAAACTATAGCCCTAACCTTACAAAAACATCCGATCAATTCTTGCAAACTTTCTTATAACATGCCCAAATATGACGTTTTTGTGATCTGCTGGTATCCAAGGAAATGAGGTACGACTAGTGCTAGTCCATATTGTCAGGGGCGGCTCGAGGGGCTAAAAAGTGAACGTGCACATGGTAAATGGGACGGTGCATAATTGCAAGATCTTTGTGTTGGTGAGAGAGGACCTCGTGCTTTTATTTTCATTCTTTTTACTTGTCGCTTTAATTTCTAGTACTACATTCGTTTCTCAGCTAAATATCAATCTCGTTTACCCTGTATTGGAACTGAACACTCAAGTAATAAGTTTCACTACTCCACTACAAAACCATTCAAAGGCACAACTCATAGGACGGTCACGTTCATCTCCCTCAGGTTCACGGTTACAGAGTCACTTAAAATAGAGGCAAGATATATAATGAACCAATCACAATTCACGTGAGCACTCCGCTGGATTGCCCCGGCGCTCACATAATAATTGGCAAAGAATAGCGTACGGTCTATCGCGTTTATTTTTAGACTGCCTACTCTGGGCTATGTTTCGGCACTATTCGGCAAGAGCACATTTGAGATGTGCCGTCTTATTAATATTAATGTACCGCCAAACTCGCTACGAGTGTCGTCATCGATTGGGTTATCCCCAAGAGCGATTTATATAGGTCAGGTTACACTGTTGAATATCCTATTATGTAAAGCTAAAGCGCGTGGCATGGCATAGTATATGTTTCAAGGCGCTATAGACACAGAAATAACAGTTATGGCAACAGTGAGGACCTTGTTTTTATATAATATTTAGCTGGTGTTTGTTTCTGACTTCTTTTACTTTATTATTGTCGGTGTTTAACGTAACAGAACATTAAAACATATTGAGCGACACTGCACGACCGTGCTCTATGCACGAACCGCGCCTGGATATTGGCCAATATTGAGTACGGTACCGACTAAGAGAGCTCAGTGTCGATAAGTACTCATACTTATTAAAGTTCGAACGAAGGGGCGTGATTTAAGTGCTTTTCCATAGGATTTAACGAAGGGAAGTAGAAATCCTGGGTACCTGACACCAATATCCGGATAGCCAATTTTGAGCTCTTTATCCAGGTATCCGGGTAATTACTCGGGTACTCGCCCAGCTCTAGTGAACACTTAACTTGCAGGCGAGACGCAAGGATTAACCCTGTCCGTACGTCGTGTTTTACTATGGTATTTTACTACGACGTGGGGAACTCTGTGCCACCTCTGTCCAAAGAGGAAATTTACTCGTTAATCCGATCCGTATGCTTTGCACAGCAGTCTGTCAAAATGATTTTTTGAGAAATACTAAAGGTTTCAAAGAGATCTTCGCACTAGAAGTATTCTAAAGTGTGAAAAATACAACCCATGGAGTACAAAATGACCCTAGGGCGTACGGATAGGGTTAGATTAATTGAACGCTTGTTAGGCGAAACTAAGAGGACGGGTGACTATGTTTGATCTGAATGCGAAGTAAAGACCATAATTATTATTTTTTTTAAAAACCCTATCTGTACGCCCTGGGGGTCATTTTGTACCCCGGGGTTGTATTCTTCACATTTCAGAAAACTTCTAGTACGAAGATCTCTTTGAAACTTTCAGTATTTCTAAAAAAAATCATTTTTACAGACTGCTATGCAACGCGTACGGATCGAATTAACGAGTAAATTTTCTTTTTGGAAAGTGGTGGCAAAGTTCCTGACTTCGTACGGATACAATAGTAAAATAACGACTTACGGATAGGGTTAAAATCACATTCTTGGAGAAGCCAATTAGGGTGCAACGTTGAACATTTTAAATTAATGTCAAAATATTCTAAATTATGATGATGATGATGATGATGATGATGATGATGATGATGATGATGATGATGATGATGATGATGATGATGATGAAAACCAATAAAAAGGAAACCGTTGAAAATGAAGAGAAGAGAATGAACAAAACATTGAATTGGGAAAGAAAAAAAAATGTGTTTTGAGATACACTAAAGTGTCCCTACTTTCCGGCAGATCTCCTCTATCGCGGCGTCTCTGGCGCGGGAAAAGAAGGGTTTCCTGGCTTCGTTGGTGGCGAGGTCCGCTTTTGTCCCATCCGGGTCATCGGTCGTGGTGGTGGCCTTTACCGCTTCCTGCACACGCCCTTCCATTTCCGCTGTGTCCACGAGGTCTAGGAGGCTCACTGTGTCCAGGGGAAGGGGAGACTTAGGTGGGATTTTTGCTTTTCAGATAGTAATTTTAATATGTGAGGCATTGTAATGGAATCAGGTGCTAGTCAATTTTGAGGCATGTGGAGTTATATTGGTATCATCTTAAGCCCTATACGTTTGCTTTGCTTTAGATGAAAAAATTTATCCCTTTAGCGTTTGTATAAGTCAAGATATTGGCGATGAAGGACGTGGATGCCACCTGATTTCAAAGGAAAAAATTAGCGAGAAAATAGCCGCCAAAGTTGCGTTATTTCCCTAGCTTGAGAGTCTGTGTAAACTAAAAATGTACACCTATTATGCATTTAATCAACGTTTTTCAGTAAAAATTCATATAGAAATGTGTTCTTTAATGAGCATGAAAGGTGTTGAGCCAAAAACGAAAATTCAATAAAAATTCCAAAATCTGCAGGGTAATGCCAGTTTCTTCACTTTCCTTTTATTTTGACGAGCGCCTGATTTCACCACACTGCCTCACATACGGTGTTTTATGCCGACATCAACCCAATTGGTCGCTTTTAAGAACAAGGGGCTATTCCGAAAAATACGGTTTTGAGAAAATGGAAGGTAAAGTTTTTGGACCTTTGTTCAGTTTCTTTAAAACACAAGGAGAGCTTTCTCTATAACCAAACACATATACACACCAATGAAACCAAACTTCTCCCAAAGGTAGGGCAACGCCTACTTTTGGAGCAGGTCAAAATTTCTGGAAACCCCTGAAATCAGGGTTTCGATTTCCTAAAAACAGCATTTTTGGGATAGCCCACTTGTGCTTAAAAGTGACCCTATGTGAGCCAGCGTAGTGAAATCAGGCGCTTGTCAAAATAATGAGATTTGTGTATTTTGACTTTTCCATGTGTATTTTACTCATAAAAAAAGTAATTTTGCAGTTCCCAAAGACACTCAGATTTTGGAAGTCACCAAACTTTGACGGCCATTTTTTCACAAACTTTACATCTGAAATCAGGTGACCCCCACCCTCTTCAATGGCAAATATCTCAGCCTCAATTCAAGATAGATGAGTGTTGTTTTCCATAAAAAGCAAGCCAATTTAAATGAACAGGCTTTAATGCGTCAGGCTTTGTGCTGTTCAGGCTAGAGAGGTGAGCATAGTAAGCCTGATTCCCCGTTTAGACTTCTCTGTTGACATTCACCCCTAGACGCTCGTGCGACCTTATGCAGTTGTGAGCACCGTAAAACCTTACTAAAACTAGAGTCCTTAAAGAGACAACTCACCCACAGTGTTGAGGCTGGCGGAGACTTTGCTGAGGGCCGCTCCTATCGCGTTGGCGACGCCGAAATGTTCGGGAACGATCAGCTCAGTGGCTCCCCTCATGGGCCTCGTCCTGTCAATCACGATACTGCCCCCGCCCACCACCACGACAGGTAGCTCCTCCCTGCTCAGTTTGATCCTGTCCACCAACTCCTCCAGAACTGCGTGGATCGCCTCCACAGATTTCCTCACAAAGCCCTCGTCCAAACCTTTGACTCTCTTGGGGTCCCCTAGCTTGTAAAAACCGGCAGCGACTGCGATATCCGTTGTTGTGGTCGATCGCTTTGCCGAATCCGAGTCGGTTCCGTCGCCGAAAATAAGAGCCTCTTTCAGGAGGTTCAAACCTGCGCTGCGTGGACCTATAGCCACGCCCTCTAGCTCACCTTTGCCGTTTCTTCTCTCCCTAACGTACGAGCCACCTCCGAGCCCAACGCTCACTACGTCAGGCATACGGAAGTTGGTTCGGACCCCGCCTACTTTGACGTGAGTGGAGGCTTCTCGGGGAAACCCGTTTTTGAGCACGCCAGCGTCGGCCGTTGTCCCTCCTATGTCGATGACAATGGCGTCTTTCAGCTCTGACAGGAACGTCGCCCCACGCATGCTGTTGGTCGGACCCGACGCGAAAGTCAGAACCGGCTGCTCCAGAACGCCCTCGCTACTAATGATGGTTCCATCATTCTGTGTGAGAAAAACGGGACTCGTGACTCCAATCTCCTCTAGAGCGGACTGAAAACCACTAACGGTTTTCTTACACAACGGTTTCAGACACTCGTTCAGGATGGTCGCGTTCTCCCTCTGCAGAATCCCAATATGGCCGATCTCGTGGGACAGAGACACGCTAGCTTCCGGGAAAACCTCGCGAGTTATCTCCCTTGCTCTCAGCTCCTGATCCGGTCGAGTTGGGGAGAAGATCCCGATGTACGCGATGTTTGTTATACCCTGCTTTTTAACACCCTCAATGACGTCACGGAGCTGAGCCTCGTCTATAGGCTCGTGTTCCTTCCCGTCATACCGGAAGCCCCCGTGCACGAGGTGGGCGGAGCCACGGATGATGTTCGTGAGGCCTGCTGGGATGTCGCTGAACGGCGGAAGTTCCTCAGACACTGGCCCGCAGATTCGGATCACTGCAACTTTCGCTAGATCCTTTCCCTGCACGACGGCGTTCACGAAGTGCGTGGTACCTGAAGATGGGTAACAGTAGTACTGTTCGTAATTGAATATTTTACTAAATAATAAGAACGTTCTCGTTTGTTGTGTACATGGGTGAGTGCATAATATGACCTTTGTACCACATTTGCAACTGTGTACCACCAAGGTAAAAAAAAAGAAAAGAAATATCGTCCATTGCACACACACAAAAAAAAGAATAATAAACAGTATCTACTGAGTAGCGACAAATTCTCGCTCAACAGAGGCTCCATATGCGCTTTATAATCTATAAACATCAAAAGTCATGACCATAAGAGGGAAGGGGAGGAATAACGCTGAAACTATTCCTAACAAAGACAACTGCGGACTCTATAAATAAGTTTAAAGCTTCGGTTGGGTTTAGCACAAAGTAAATTTCAAAGATGAAAAACAATTACTTACCCTGCTCTTCTAATTCAAAAGCACGTAACAGATATGCCTTCGGTCTTAGTTTTAGTAGAGGTTTTACGGCGCTCGCAACTTCATAAGGTCATATGAACGCCAGTAGATTAGAGGTGTTACAAGAGAGTAACAAACATAAAAAAGAAGAAGGGGAGATAAGGGCGATAGATTGATAGGAAAGAAGAAGCAAACCACACCAGAGCACCCCCCAAGCTCCAACGACATGAGGGTCTGCTTTGAGATTACTTCAATTAAAGTAAGTTTCATAGATGAAAAAAATGATTACTTCCCATTGTCTTATTCCAAAGGAGCATAACATAATAGATAGGACTGGGGTCTACTTTGAGATTGCTTCAATTAAAGTAAGTTTTAAAGATGATAAACGATTACTTCCCATTGTCTAAGGGGGCTCTCGTGGCCTAGAGGTTAAGGTGTTGGCCTCTCATTCAAAGGTCCCGGGTTCGATTCCGGGTAGCGACCAAAAGATTTTCTTCTCTAAAATTGTCTCCTTTCACATCCTTTATTGATCTCTAACAATGTTCTGTTGTCTGCTTTCATTTCTTTCTGCCCCCACCCCCTCACCTCCTTTGCCCCCTCCTCTGGGCTCCTGACTCTTTCTGCAGCCTTTCTACTGCTACTCCTTGGCTCCTCATAACTGCTGTCTTTCTGCCACACCCCTGATCTTCTGGTAGGAAAGATCTACACCTAGCCTTCTCGGACAAGGGCGAAAAAACTCGGAGGGCCCGTGTGCAAGTTGCGCACGTTAAAGATCCCTTGATAGTCTAAAATCGATAAGAGTAGGCTTCGGCCGCCACCCGGGCAAAATTCAAAATTTCCTACCAAAGAAAAAGTATTAGGTGTGTCCCGCGCGCTCATATGACCTTATGCAGTTGCCAGCGCCGTAAAACCCTATACTAAACAAACAAACAAACCATTGTCTAATTCCCAAAAGTGCATCATAAATGAGACTGGGTTTTGCTTCAATTAAAATAAGTCTTTAGGATATTAAACGATTACTTCCCATTGTCTAATTCCAAAAGTACATCACAGATAGGACTTTGAGATTGCTTCAATTTAAGTGGTCAGAATCTAGGGCATTTCAAATACGGATTGGTAAGAAGGGATACATTGGCCATATCCACTTGTTGTGAGGTATGTAGTCCTTTTCAAACGTATTCGAAAGTGTTCAAAATAAAGGACATGGGGAATGCGTATTGTCTCGTGAAAGAACAATTCACATTACAGAAAGAGATTATAGGGCAGAGTTTGGAAGCACATAGCCTAACACTTTATATGCTTACAATGTTTTATGATGTGAGTGTGAGAGGTACTTTAAGACAATTTACATCAGTGGTAAGACATGAGGAATTATGGAGTACTGTTAAAAAGGAATCAAGTGGTCATATTCTTTTACAAAAGATAGGCCAAGTATCATTGAAAAACAAAAAACAAAAAACAACCCAACTCAAAACAAACAGACAAAAATGTCTGGAGAGCTCCTAGCTTCTGTCCAATTTGTAGAAAAAAAGAAAAAAACATAACAAAAAAATCCCGCAACAACAACAATAACAACAAAAAACAGCAAACTCACGTACACAAAAAGACAAACAAAAACACTTCCAGTCCAATGAGTCCAAGTGGGATATTTTACACGATTTCGCCCGAGAGTATCTAACTTAAAGGCTTTTAAAGGTGTGTGTATGTGTAGGGGAGGGGATGAGGAGGGATACATTTCCAAATCCACCTGTTGTGAGGTATGTAGTCCTTTGCATACTTATTCGAAAGTGGTCAAAATAAAGGACATGCGGAATATGTACTGTCTAATGAAAGAGCAAAATACATTCACACTACAGAGAGAGAGAGAGAGAGAGAGAGAGAGATTATAGGGCAAAGTTTGGAAACACATAGCCTAACACCTTATATGCCGACAATGTTTTATGATGTGAGTGTGAGAGGTACTTTGAGACAATCTAGAACAGTTCCCCGACAGTGGTAAAGCAACGAACGCGCACTTGAAGACTGGGTACGGCTATAATTGAATCAAGTGCTCTGCATTCTTGAACAAAAGACAGGTCAAAAGTCTCTTTAAGAGATTTTATCATTGCATAAATAAAGTCTTGAGAGCTCCTGGCTTCTGTCCAATCTGTGAAACAAAAAGAAAAAAAACCCCCGCACCCCCTCTCCCCCCAAAATACAACGCCAAAAAATCAAATCAAAACAAAACAAAACAAAACAAAACCAACTAAAACAAAACAATACAGCAACACCTGCAGCCCAATCTAACACGATGTCGTCTAAGAACGTGTATCGTAAAGGGGCGCATGCGGGGAGAGGGAGGGGTGGGAGCAAGGGGCGGGGGGAGGGGTGTGGAGGAACCAGGCACAAACCCCTTGGGTATGAAGTAATGTGCAAAGTACTTACAATATTTTAATTAATATCTTAGCAAGCCCACGAACTGAGATAAAACTTGAGGAGTCGGGAAACACAGTGGTTGCAATTCTCTCTAAACGTGTACATTTTTGTCAAGTGGAAGTTTTCAGCATTATGATAAAATAATCTTTACAGTTTAGCGTTCAGATAACAAAACATGTACAGAAAAAAGTTCTACTTTGCGAAGTCTATTGACTTATAATGTTATTTCATAGAGCTGGTAATTAATATTGTAAGTTTGAGCATGTTTTATGTCCTGATCTTCGCAAACACAGCCCTCTACCCTCCCCCCCAAAAAAATAACAAGAGAAAAAAGCAAACACCCCCCCCTCCCCCGGGCTGAAAATGGCGGAAAAAAAATTATCTCATCAGGAATTTGTCGTCTTCAGTGTGCAACGCTAAGTGCATAACCAAAAGCTACATTACAAATGATGGTGTACGCTTATATGACCTAATGCAGTTACGAGCGCCGTAAAACCTCTACTAAAACAACAAAAATGTTGCTGTTGTCGTTCCAAGCATACTTAAGAAGATTATGTCCACTTCTAGCGCTGCTGCCAGTATGATAATGAGGTAATGTTCGCCCGTTTCTCTCTCTCTTCACAGACAAGTGACGTCATACTCCTCAGCCGTGAGACGAGTGGAATTTTTCCTTGTGTGCACAGTAGAGGGCCCGAGGGATGCGAAACATTGATAAGAAAGATAAACAAAGACCCCCCCCCCCAACCGCCCCCCCTTCCACATACAACCACTAAAAAAAGAAAAAAAAAGCCCCTACCAACCAACCAACCAACCAACTCAGCAACCAAACAACAACAACAAACAAACAACCCCCCAAAAAAAAAAAAAAAAACCCCCCCCCCCCAACAAAAATAACAAAACGAAAAAGACTCCCAAAACAACACCCCCCACCCAGAAAAAACAAACAACTCCCCTCCCCCCCAAAAAACAAAAACAAAACAACAACAACAACCCAACAACAGAAAAACAACAACAAAAACAACAACAATGAACAAAAGAAATACATAATAAAAATAGAAAAAGAAAACAACAAACAATTAATCGTCTCACCTATGTTGACCTGGATCGGGTTCACCGTGTGACCTTTGCTCTTGGCCTGCAGCAGGCCTCGGAGCACGGCTTTCTTCACGCCCGTGGTGACGTCACTGCTGGTCAGCTCCTTGACCTCAGACAGAACCTGGGGCCTGCCGTCCCTGTGGCAGATGAGGACCACGTCCGTGTTGGTGCCGCCGATGTCCACTCCGATGACCACCGGAATTACTGACGACTCCATGTTTTCTGGGGAGTTGGAGTTGGCGCAAAGAGGGAAAAAAATATAGTGAAATGGTTGAATTACTTGAATTACTTGAATCTAGAACTGGGGTCTTACGAAGACGAGATGCTCCATGCTTTCTTGCCCCTCTTCATGAGGGCCCATTTCAGTGTGGGCAGGCTGATTGTCTGCTTCATCAGCTGGAAATGAGCTTGTGAAATGATATGATAATTTAATTCATAGCCATTGCATTTGTCTATGGATTTTGGGCATTCTGCATTGCATTTAAACTTGTTTTATTGATACCTCATTCAAATGTAAGCAATGGGCGGTGAACACTTGGAGAGCGGACCTAGAGGGTCAACCAGCAGCTCATCTCAGCAACAACAATTACTTTTGCTCTGAACATTTTGAAAATGGTGAAATGGTATAGGTTCAACGCCCCTATCAACACTGTTAGGTTATTTAAGAGGCGGGACCTCCAAGTTAAACGCCCGTCTCCGAAAGGACCGAGCCAAGTGGGAAATTCGTGTAAAGTGTCTTTCCCAAGGACACAGCGTCGGACCGAGGTGAGGCTCGAACCCTTCAATCCGCAATCTCACGTTTACCTGTCCGGTAGCCTAACCACTAGGCTACTGACGTACGACCAAAGAGGAGCACACTTAATTTCCTCAACACTATTTTTTTTCTCTCCGCTACCTCAGAATTGCAAAGTTCTATCTGACATTTTTGGTCGCATTGAGTTACTAAGACCATGAGGTCGGAAACCAAAATAATATTCTATCTGCTCTATCAAAATCTTAAGAATATTCGAAGTCGTTACCAAGGTATTCGGAAAAGCTTGACCATATGTAAAGCTCAAAATCTTTGACGTCAAATTTCCTCAAACTAGGTACTTAGCAGATAGAATGTAATTCTAAGGTAGCGAGTCTGAATGATCTTACGATTTTGATAGAGCAGAAGATAGAGCATTGAATTTGGTTTCTGATCTCATGGTCTTAATACTCAAAACGGCCAAAAAATGACTGAAAGAACCTCGTAATTCTGAGATAGCGTACAAGCTAAAGCATTCATTCATTCATTCATTCACATCTCGTGAAAAGTACGTCAAAAAAAACAACAACCAACAACTTACCACGTGTAACACAAACAAAGGAATTTCACAAAGTAGAGTCACGATGGATAGTACATGTAATTCTGCGTTAAAGGACAAAGACCCGTGAATAATATAATAATACCTTAGTGGTGGGCCAAAAAGTGGACCTAGAATCGGTTCTCCAGTTTCTAAATATAGATTTAGATCTATAACGAGACAAAAGCGAGGGTCAAGTGTTCTGCTTTTCGAGACGGCGAAAAGCACGCGCTGTAGCATCTTATTCTTTGAAATAATATAATGTGTCGCGAAGCGGTGGAATCAGGCGCTCGTCGACATTTTTTGGGCATGTGGAGTTTTTGGTGTCATCTTATAGTATGTTCACTAAATTGTCTTATCTTTCGATGATTAAAAAGTACCCATCTATCTTGAATAGAAGTCTAGATAATATATGCGATTGAAGGAGAGGAGGGTAGTCTGGGTTCAGACGTAAAATAATAAGGGAGAAAATGATTGCCAAAGCTTGGTTACTTCGATAGCTTGAAAGTCCTTGGAAAACTGAAAATTTCCTTTGCTTGTACCTTTTATCTATTTTATTTTTCAGAAAAATCCAAACTGAAAAGGGTTTTTAAAAGGACATAAAAGGTGTTGGGCCAAAAATCAAAACTTCGACAGTAATACCCAAACTGTCATAGAAATGCAGGTAACTTTGATTTCCTTATTACATTTTGAGGAGCGCCTTGTTTCACCATGGTGCTTCACATAATACAATTATAACATGTTGTTAGTTTTGACCTACTGTAGGAATATTGTAACACGCCTTGCTTGTGTTATACTTAATTAATGCTTCGACGGCATTTTTGACAGCAACTTGAGGCTCGAACACAAAGTTTATGTTACATAATAATAAAATAATGGGCTCTATTTTCTCGTAAGCAAGTATGGTACTTTTCTGACAGTTGAACAAGTTTTTGAAAACTCCAGTTCAAATAACGAAATACCTCCACACATAACGTTGTTAATGAAGAAGTTACTAAAAATAGGAAAATGAAGTTACTAAAAACAGGAAAAATGAAGTGACCACAAAAACATGAAAGTAAAGAAAAGGACCCTTACCCCGCAAGAAAGATAAAACAACAACAACAACAAACAAACAAACAAATAAAATAAATAGATACAAGGAAAACAGGATCTAGCGATTGAACTTTGCATAAAGTATATTATTCAAATTTCATGCTGCTTCATCTCGCTTCCTGAGAAGTACAAAGTTCTAGATTCTGTCTGCTCCCTACTTAGTGTTAAGAAATTTGACGTAAATCATTTTGAGTTTCACAACACGCAAGCTTTTCGAATGTAATTATTTGAATATCTTTATAACGATTACCAAAAGCCTTACGACTTTGATAGAGGGGATAGAACATCATTTTAATTTGGTTTCTGATCTCATGGTCTTGGTAACTCAAAACGGCCAAAAATGTCAGGTAGAACTTTGTAATTCTGAGGTAGCGATCTTTCCCAATTATTGAGTGTTAACCCATCCTAAATAGCTCTGGTGTGATCTGACGATTAGGCTCTGAGCCGTTGCAAACAGAAGTGGTGAGTTCGATTGTCGGTCGGGTAGGGAAGGATCTTTCCTTTTTAATCAAGTATCTTCGTCAGTAAATTGGGTTACTGTATCCCCATCAGACCAGCTTGGTTCTGACCACAGAACACCAATACTAGTATTGGTGTTCTGTGGTTCTGACTGACAGGCTCGAAGCAATCAATTTCCCGAAGAGGCTAACTTCCCTGGTGATCTAAATTGCGTCGATGGGAGCGTGGAAAAAAATCTAGACAGACCCTTACAGCAAAACAATGAATTCCCCCAAAGCACCCTCAAGGGTCCCACGGTATGCAAGTTGAAACACCTGGTCTACTAAGCAGTAATGTGTCAACAGTCCTCCAATTAAAAGTTCTAATGTAGAAGTAGAAGAGGGTGCGTAACACATTTAACGACAACCTTTGCGCACTATGGTGTGCAAGCTGTATGCTTGTTGAACGCACAAAAACACAGACGCAAGGCCGCGAGAAGAGGAGGGGGAATAGAGGTGAGGGTTGAGGTGGGGATTGGGGGTGGTGGTTTTGAGG
>NW_004798094.1:137375-138477 GCF_000002075.1 Aplysia californica | reverse complement strand
TTCTGTGCCTACGTCTAAATGAAAACAGTCCGTGTGTGTGTGTGTGTGTGTGTGTGTGTGTGTGTGTGTGTGTGTGTGTGTGCATAAATATATATTGCATGAGAAGAAAGGAAGTAGTAAGAAAGGTTTTAAAAATGGGTATTCCAATGTACAGCGCATTGAGCTACCTTTTTGGAAATGCGCTATGCAAATGTTATATTATTATCATTATTATTATTAAGCTCTAATTTGGCTCCAATCGTACCTTTGTGTAGACCCAGTGACTTCTAGCCTCTGAGCACAGGGACGTAACTAGGTCAAGGTCGCCACCAGAGTCCAGACATCCGTCATCTCTGCGGATCTGCTGCTCTTTAGTTAACTGAAAGAACTGCATCACGAATCATAAATGTATAAATAACCGTTTACTTCATTATTTTTGGATAATTCGTCGATGAATATAAATTCTTTAAATACCATCGAATAGACGTTTTATTTTACTGAGAAATAAATAAAATAATGCTTCCAAAACTTAGAGGAAACCAGGCATATTCAAATCACGGGGAAAATAGATAACAGGTTTTTAACTTCAATAGCTCAGTTGACTCTGCCCAATTCATAAGAACGATATAATTAATTGTATGTCGAATTAATGACTAAATTCATATTATAATCAGAACATCGATTAGCTCTTCCCAATTTCTCTGAACTAAACACTGGTGTGTAGCATTGCGGAGACCCAAGATGGCTTTCCAGAATGTTACCTGAACATTGTAGGCTTACAACATGTCCCCATTCTTGGCACCTCAAATTTCAGTGCCTAAAGGAGAAGGGGTAAGAGAAAAGAGGGGAAGAGGGAGAAGGAGGAAGAGGAAGAATAAGAGAGTGAATAGGAAAGGTTGGCGGTGCAACAACAAGGAGAAGAAGTAGAAGATAGTGGTGGAGGAGGAAGAGAAGAAGGAGGAGAAGGAGAAGGCGGAGGAAGGGAAGGAAAAGGAGGAGGCGGAGAAGGAGGAAGAGTAGGTAGAAGAAGGAGAAGGATGAGCATGATGATGACAAAGAAGTGGAGTTGAAAAAACAAAAAGTAGGGCTAAGAGAATGAAGAGGAGGAGGAGGAGGAGGAGAA
>NW_004798094.1:127730-135135 GCF_000002075.1 Aplysia californica | reverse complement strand
TGTGTGTGTGTGTGTGTGTGTGTGTGTGTGTGTGTATGTGTGTGTATGTTTGGTCGAAGCAAAGGAATAAACTCTGTAGCAAAAACATACTATTTAATTATTTTTTTAAAAAACCTCGTTGATCCGTTCCATATAAAATTGTGGTTTTAACTGTAAAACCCACAAATTGAGGGGATAGTGCTTGCTGCGTAAATGTTTTTGCGCCTTATTCCAGGAACATAAAACGATTTGTACTGCCCGAAAGTTTAGCTCTCAAATCTAAACGTCGTGTCATATCCCTGTAAGCTTCATATACGCAATGACATTGCAGTAAGGTGTTCGTTTTACACACTGTCGGCAAGCTGTTCTCCTTTTCTAACCCCATGAAGCTTTTTTTTTTCATGGGGACTAAAAAGTAGTTCTACATTTCTTTTCATGTCTCCCGCTCCCTCCCCTTCCCCACCCCTTCCCCCACCCCCATTGCTTCGACTCTGAATATCGGCAAACTATTAAAATTTCTCGATCACAAGCAACGGACCGATCCCACGAACAATAAAACTGCAACAACTAATTTGAATAAAACCATAACAATAGTTTTGGGATTGGTACATAGGAACAGCTGCTGGTCTACGATACAAAATATAGGACTGTATATAGGACACTGGTATTATATTTGAGTGCTGGGAATGTCTGCTGTGCCAAGGCAGAGCGACGTATCTGCACTTTTTATGATTTTGAGTTACGTCGCGCTGCCATTGGAAATATGGGCATGGCCCCTCAGTTACGTCTATGTGTCATAATGAAATATCCTGTTAATTGTGCAGATGCGTCTTTCTGCCTTTGACACAAGATGCAGAATGGGTATAGGCGTCCATTTAAACGAAGATAAATAAATTTTGCAGATACCTCGGCCTGCCTTGGAACCGCAGAGTCTGCTTTAGAGCGAAAAACGGGACGAAGCTTGGAGTACAAAATGAGCCCGTCGCCGTTTAATTGCCGTTCTTTCTGTTGCCGTTTAATTGCCGTTCTTTCTGTTGCCGTTTAATTGCCGTTCTGTTGCCGTTTAATTGCCGTTCTGTTGCCGTTCAGTTGCCGTTCTGTCGCCGTTCCGTCACCGTTTTCCCCCGAAAAAAGACAGGTTTAAATTTTATGCAATAATGAATATTAGTTGCACTACGCTACTTGGAGTGGTGCCGTTTTCAGAGCGCCAACCCGTGCTGCACCCGTGGCAGACCCGTCGTTTCATTGGAGTTTTCATTAATGTTAGTGCTGCACTGAAATGCGGTCAGCGTAGAACAGTCTTTTCTCTCTTTCTTCTAGCAAGGGAATACGGTGGAGGAGGAAGCTTTGATAAAGGCTGTCAGTCAGAAAAAGGCAGGTTCTTTATAATAAAGGAGACAATGATTATTCAACCAGAGTTTTAATCAGAATTTTGGTAGATTTTCGAAAATGTGTTTCCCTCTTCTTTGTGACATAGGGTCCTATCAAATCTAGCAGCAAGTAAAAAGTGCTTGGTTCCATTCGGAACTTCTCCTCATCATACAAAATTTCGTCTAAAAGAAGGTGGAACTCCCTGTAGATTTCTCGCCTTTAGTGAATTCAATGAACTCAATGTCTTCGCTTAATCTACAATGACGACGTCTCTTCTCTTAACCCTATCCGTACGCCCTGGGGTCATTTTGTACTCCTGGGGTGGTATTCTTCACATTTTAAAATACTTCTAGTACGAAGATCTCTTTGAAACTTTCAGTATTTCTCACAAAATCATTTTGACAGATTGCTATGCAAAGCTTTGGATTAACGAGTAAATTTCCTCTTTGGAAAGTCGTGGCACTGAGGGGATGTGCAAATTTCGGTCCTGTGCTAGGTGTGTAGCGTCTGTAATAGACGTGTCATGTTGTTCCAGGGCCTTTTTAACCCCATCCAGTCAGGTCTTTCTTTGTCTTCCTCTTGATTTGATGCCGGATTCTCGGGTGTGGTAAGCTCTAGCCGCTAGTTGTTTCAGGGGCATTCTGGTTAGATGTGCAAACCATTTGACTCTTTGACGCTCTATCAATTTTATTACTGGAGGCATTCCCGTTTGTAGATGTATGGTTTCGTTCTTATGCGGTCTCTTCTGATGACGTTGATGGTTTTGCGGAGACACCCCATTTCGTATGCTTTGATTTTTCTTTCTTGTGCCTTGTTTAGAAACCATGTTTGGTCCTTATTAACTAAGTTATTTTTACTCCCCAGTATAACATTTCCTCTCAGTCATCGACCTTGTACTCACCATCTGTGGCCCTATCCTCTCACAGTAAATCTCTCTGTACTCACCATCTGTGGCCCTATCCTCTCACGGTAAATCTCTCAAGGTAAATCTCTCACGGTAAATCTCTCTGTACTCACCATCTGTGGCCCTATCCTCTCACGGTAAACCTCCCTGTACTCACCATCTGTGGCCCTATCCTCTCACGGTAAACCTCCCTGTACTCACCATCTGTGGCCCTATCCTCTCACGGTAAATCTCTCTGTACTCATCCATCCAGACCTCCGCCACCCTGAGACAGTTCCGGGTCAAAGTTCGGTCAAAGTTTTGACCCACAGAGAACGGCAGGCGAAGACGGAACATGTGACCTACGTGTGAGCAAGGGATCATCTCTATACTCCCTCCACACATCCACGCCTGGAACAGAAAATCAAATTAGTGAGAAAATGGTTGTTGAATTTAGGCGACTTCCAAAGCTGCTAAGGTGTCATTGGAAACTGCAAATTTACAATATTTGTTCTTTTGCCGAACGTTTTTCAGTAAAATCCACACAGGAATGTGCTTTTAAATGGACGTGAAAAATGTTGAAAAATCAACAAAAAAAAACAAAAAAACAAACAAAAAAAACAATGCAAAAAAAACGCACGTAAATAATAAATATCAATTAATTATAAGAGCCCAAATGGGAAGAAAAATGTTGGTTTCCTTGATATTATTATTTATGACGAGCGCCTGACTTCACTCTGATGCCTCACTTTCCATGTCTAGCATGGTATCAAGTCAACAAAAGGCAGTAGGACACGAGAATTCAATCCAGAATCATAATCATCATCATCATCCGGTTCCTTGCCGACTGGCGTGGGCGATCATGGACCTCCATTTCACTCTGTCTTACGTTGCAGCAATGGTGTCTGCCATTCTTGCTGTTCCTAGAAAGGTTGTCAACTTGTCCAGTATCTTTTCCCCTCTGTCTGCCTTTGCCTCTCTTTCCAACAAGACTGCTTGTTGTTACAATGTTCTCCAATGCTTCTTTCTGCATTGTGTGTTCAATGAACTTTGCCTGTCCATCTGGAATAGGCGACATTAAGTGCAAAATTTAGTCACCTTGAACGAAAGCTCCATGTCTTCACAGCCCCAGATTTGAAGTTCTGGATCATAGCGGCCCAAACGGTTGAAGTTGTTTGTGGAGACGGCGAAGCAACAGCCGAGGAGACTGGGCATTCTGGGGGAAAGAATGGATCATGTGATCGTGGTAGTGGGCATTCGCGGATTGTTTTGTTTTAGGAAAAGAGTTTTACGGCACTCGAAACACAATCAGGTAGTGTTGTGTAGATGCTGAAGATTAGGAGTGTTTTAAGAGAGGAACAGACACAAGAAAGAAGGAGTGATAACGATGATAGAAGTTTGAAGGGAAAGAAGGAGAAAACCACACCAGAGTACCCACCAACCAGCCACGCAGGACAGTGAGAGCACAAGTGGTCTATATCTACTTTTAATTGGTGGCGTAGTAAGTTGCGGGTTCGGAAGTTGGAAGCTGAGCTCGGTCTTTTTTCTTCTTTTTTGTGTTTTACAACGCTCACAACTGCATAAGGTCATAGACAACAGAACATAGCTAGAGAGCAGGAAAGGATCTATAAGGAGACCGTTTTAGAAAAGAATTTTCTCCATCACTACCCTGATTCGAACCCGGGACCTTTGTAAGAGAGGCGGAGACCTTAGCCTCTAGGCCCCAAGAGTCCCATCAGCTCGGTCTGACGTTGGGACTTTACACTCACTTTCCCAAGTGGAAATGTCTCCTGGCGTTTGTGGTGTATTGGTTAGGCCCTTCGCCGTTGTACACAGAAGACGTGAGTTCTTAACTTAGTGAAGATCGTTTTCGTTTTTTTATTTCGAATAGTATCTCTGTCTACCACCAGGGTGCTGTATACCACCTGCCAGTCAGGTTCGGAGCAGAACGATCTGAATTATAATAATGATAGACAGCATTTGTTTAGCGCAAATCCCCGATCAACAGCAAGCTCTACACGCTTAACAATCTATACTATCACGCCAGAAGACCTGACAGCATTTTGAAACAACCTCAACTTCCTGGGAAGCATAAAGTGCAAGCAGCCATTTATAGGCACTAAAACATTAACATACTGACAAAATCTTTCCCTGTCTATGGCCGGGTACCCTTTCCAACTTTATTGAAGTGAGGATAAAATTGGGTAAAGTGTCTTTCCCAAGGACACAACGTCGGGCCTGTGGCTCGAACCCCCGAACACGGAACCTCACGATAACGAGTTCGTTAGCCTAACCACGAGTAAGCCCAAACACTTACAGTTCAAGGGGTCAAGTGGAAAACATGAACTGACCATTTTAGAAGAAAACAATCAGGGTACTATCCCTTCAGTTACGTGTGCCGCAGTACCTGTACAATACCTCTATGAAATCAATCAAGAACCCTCCCCCCCCCCAAATAAGAACATAAACAAAACGACAACAACCCCCCCCTCCCCTCAACACACACAAACAGCAATTTAAAAAAATTAACAAACTGCATTTTCATAACAGCAAAAAAATTCAAAGCAGGCTAAGTCCATTAAAAAAATCAAGAAAAGGTGGGATTATTGTGACTTAGCTTGTTTTTACTTGACACCTCCAATTGCTTTTAAAAAACTTAATATTGTTATCATTGCTTCTGTTTCTGTGTAATAAAAAAATCTCTCGCTTACTCGACAAAATGAAAAAAAAAAGGAAAAGAGGTAGACCAACTGGAAGTTACAGAAGCACAATCAGGGATGAGGCAATCACCCAGGGCCAGGATGTGCTAAGTTAAGAGAAAGTGGCCAGGACAGACAAGTGTGGCGTCGACTGTTATGCGATTTTTGTACCTGACGGTATGGGGAGAGAGTAAATGATAAGCAAGCAAGCAAGCAAGCAAGCAAGGAAGTAAGCAACCGTCAAGCAAGCAAGCAAGCAACCGAGTAAGTAAGTAAGTAAGCAAGCAAGCACGCAAGTAACCGAGAAAGCAAGCAAACAAGCAACCGAGTAAGCAAGCAAAGCAAACAAGTAAGTTACTTGACAGGATCCGCCCAAGTCTTTCTCTCCTTGCCATCTAGCGGCGTCATAGAAAGCCAGCTAAAAATGAGATTCCAACCCATGCCGCCCCTGAACTGGTTCCAGGCGGGCTCGAAGTGGTAGGCAGAGTCCTGCCAGCCGATGACGTCAGTCGCGGGCACAGCCACCACAGTGTCGTCCTCGGTGACTCGCTGAAGGAGGGGTTCCAGCCAGCCTTGGGAAAATTACGTGGCACATGATAATGCGGTGGAATCAGGCGCTCGTTAATTATGTGATTTCAATGAACAAAAAAATCTATCTTTTATAGAAGCTGAGCTATTTGCAACTGATGGAGATAGGGGGTCGCCTGGTTTCAGAGGATAAGTTAGCACGAAAATGACTGCCAAAGTTTGAAATGAAATGGTATAGGTTTAACGCCCCCAATCAACACTTTTAGGTTATTTAAAAGGCGGGACCTCCGAGTTTGAAATCCATCTCCAAAAGGACCGAGCCAAAGGGGAAATTCATGTAAAGTGTCTTTCCCAAAGACACAACCCTGGACCGAGCTGAGGCTCAAACCCCCGAACCCACAATCTCACGATTACGGGTCCGGTAGCTTAAACACTAGGCTACCGACGCCACAGCCAAAATTTGGTGACTTCCAAAGCTTTAGAGGCACACAAATGTATTTACAGTTTCCATGGACTTTGTTAGTCATTGATTTTAGTGCTGTTTGAAATTGTTGTAGATCTCATGATTCATACTGTTGATGTGGTAGTCTTGCTCTTTGCTTCTTTACATTGCTGTTGTTGCCATATATTCACACCTGTTGATGCTGTTTTATCTTGATATTATCAAAGCTGGAGACACGTACATATTACGCCTTCTGTTTAAGAGCATAAACACAATTGAAGACCTGAAAACAGGACAACTCCAAAGTCATTTTTGCTGAACAGAGAAAAAAACGTTAAAAAATCCATTGACTTATATATTTGTTTTGAAATACTGCAGGGTTTTTTTTTCGTTCTTTTTTTTGTTGCTACATGGTTAACTGTACGTACAGTGTCATGTGCACTGTCACTTGATGCCTGGAAGTCTTCTCTGTTTAAAGATACCAAGAACTTTATTTTTGCCATTTTGAACCCAGGCACAGCCTGTCTTGTTCTCAGGTTTCAATGATCTTTTATTATCATCAACGCCCCACTGACCAGCATTGACCTCACAGTGAGCATCCAGAAATACAGCGACGTCACCAGTCACGTGATCAAAACCAGCCAACCGTGCCTTGATGAGCCCCGACCTATTGGACATGCGCACTAGCTTGACTTTTCCTTCAAAGATAACCAGATAGTCATCGAGCGGTTGTTGAAGATGTTCTGAAAAAAAAAGAATATTCTTATTATGGAGGGATGTCTTAAAAGCGCCAGTCAGGTCTATGCAAATTTAAGTACTACAGTCGAACTTGCTATGTCGACCACCTGTGCAAATAGCCACGTCCACCCCCTCCCATTTTTCGTTCTCTAACATTATATTAAAACTGTGTAAGACAGCCCCCAAGGACAAAAGAAAAACTCGTACGTTGGTCGGAGGCGTCGTCTACGAGAACAATCTCCGAGATGAGCTCGCTGGGCCCGGCGTCCAAGATACTGAACACCGTCCGCATCAGAACTGACCACAGCTCGTTGTTGAAGATGATGACCACACCGGCCCGGGGCAGACTCGGCAGGTCATAGGTCAGGTGGGAGCACCTAGGGAAGTGTGGAGATTATGTTATGGTTTCCCCTTGTGTCAAAATTCTTTAAAAATCTGACCTTCCATTCTGTATTTAATAATTCCACGGATAAAACAGCTGAAACTCCTACTACGTAAGGCACCACCCCCCCTTAAACAAAACGTAACCCAAAGAGCACTTTTCCCAAATGTCATAATTGCTTCTTGGGGGCAATAAACATCTTTGGTTTCGTTTTGATAAGAGTTTTACAACATTTGCAACTACAATTAGTTCGTGTTATTTTCATTTTAAAAAAAGAAGTGCCGAAGGTTAGAGCTTGGAAAAAAAAATTCAAAGAATAAAAAAGGAGGTGAGATAAAAACGATGCATCTCTTTA
This sequence comes from Aplysia californica, assembly GCF_000002075.1. NCBI lineage: Eukaryota > Metazoa > Mollusca > Gastropoda > Aplysiida > Aplysiidae > Aplysia > Aplysia californica. The sequence continues at coordinate 127,758 of NW_004798094.1, read as the reverse complement.
TTAGGAAAGTAGGAGCAAATCAAGCCAG
>NW_004798094.1:126699-127630 GCF_000002075.1 Aplysia californica | reverse complement strand
AAGTCGAAAGTAACGTTTTTGCCCCTTGTTCAGTTTCTTTAAAAGATAAGGAGAGTTTTCTCTATAACCAAACGAATAAAATAAAATGTACACACCGATGAAACCTAACTTCTCCTATACTTAGGAAATGCCCACTTCTGGTATTGGTCAAGATTTCTGGAAACCGCCAAAATCTCGGTTAGCCCGCGTGTCCTTAAAAGCGACCATACACGGCTTAAGCTTCCCGATAACGGGTGACTAGCCTGGATCTTGTGTAGTTGGTGCAAGGGGGACATAGTTTGTAATGGGACAATTCATTCGTTCATCTAGTGCCAGATCTGCGACAGACATCGGCGATCATGGTTCACCATTCATTCCTTTGCTCGGATGCTTTTAAAAAGCTACGTTTCCGTGATCTTTCCCCTTTCTCCATTTGCTTAGATTCTCTAAGTCTTGGTTTGCCTCGTTTGCCTTCGATTTTTCCAGTGAGAGCTAAATGTTCAAGACCTTTATGTCTATTCAGGTGTCTCAAAAACTGCATTAATTTGTCGTTTCCTGATTGTTTTTAACAATTAGCGTCCTACGTGGGCTTCATCAAGCACTACCTCCTTTTACTTCTTTTCCTTCCACGATGTTCTCAGCAATCTCCTAAGAAACCACATTTTCTGTTGCTTCTATCTTATTTTCACTGTAATTACTAAAAGCTTACTCTTTAATGGGGAAGTTGAGTCGACGTCTCAAAGGTACAAGGTCCGCCGCCATTTTGTTGACTTGGTAAGTCGTAAGGTCTCGCTCATACACCTGTCTCTGTGCCGCTGACATCTTGTCAAGGTCAATGGTCACTCCTTTCCCGCTATAGCCTGGCCAACACACGGGCAATGTTTTAAAAAAAGGGATGGAACAATATATTCAGTTGTAGTAAGAATTTTACGACACTTGCAGCACAATAGAG
>NW_004798094.1:123615-126599 GCF_000002075.1 Aplysia californica | reverse complement strand
GGGGGGGGGGGGGGGGAGTGTAGAGAGCACATGTACAGTAGAATATTGTAAGGCAGCGTAGTAAAATCAGGCGCTCGTCAAAACAATGAAATTGAAGAAACTGGCATTTTCGCGCTGGTTTGGCAAATTTCATAGAATTAAAAACAACAACTTTACCTTCGATTTTCTCAAAAAAGCATTATTTGGGATAGCCCCCTTGTGCTTAAAAGCAACTATATTATGCACACTTTTAAGCACAAGGGGTCTATCCCGAAAAATGCTTGTTTGAGAAAGTCGAAAGTAACGTTTTTGCCCCTTGTTCAGTTTCTTTAAAAGATAAGGAGAGTTTTCTCTATAACCAAACAAATAAAATAAAATGTACACACCGATGAAACCTAACTTCTCCTATACTTAGGAAATGCCCACTTCTGGTATTGGTCAAGATTTCTGGAAACCGCCGAAATCTCGGTTAGCCCGCGTGTCCTTAAAAGCGACCATACACGGCTTAAGCTTCCCGATAACGGGTGACTAGCCTGGATCTTGTGTAGTTGGTGCAAGGGGGACATAGTTTGTAATGGGACAATTCATTCGTTCATCTAGTGCCAGATCTGCGACAGACATCGGCGATCATGGTTCACCATTCATTCCTTTGCTCGGATGCTTTTAAAAAGCTACATTTCCGTGATCTTTCCCCTTTCCCCATTTGCTTAGATTCTCTAAGTCTTGGTTTGCCTCGTTTGCCTTCGATTTTTCCAGTGAGAGCTAAATGTTCAAGACCTTTATGTCTATTCAGGTGTCCCAAAAACTGCATTAATTTGTCGTTTCCTGATTGTTTTTAACAATTAGCGTCCTACGTGGGCTTCATCAAGCACTACCTCCTTTTACTTCTTTTCCTTCCACGATGTTCTCAGCAATCTCCTAAGAAACCACATTTTCTGTTGCTTCTATCTTATTTTCACTGTAATTACTAACAGCTTACTCTTTTATGGGGAAGTTGAGTCGACGTCTCAAAGGTACAAGGTCCGCCGCCATTTTGTTGACTTGGTAAGTCGTAAGGTCTCGCTCATACACCTGTCTCTGTGCCGCTGACATCTTGTCAAGGTCAATGGTCACTCCTTTCCCGCTATAGCCTGGCCAACACACGGACAATGTTTTAAAAAAAGGGATGGAACAATATATTCAGTTGTAGTAAGAATTTTACGACACTTGCAGCACAATAGAGTCATATAAAAGCCGAAAATTAAAGGTGTTGCAAGAGAGTAACAAAGTTAACACACACACACACACACACACACACACACACACACACACACACACACACACACACACACATACACACACGAACACACACACATACATACACACACACACACACATATACACACACGAACACACACACACACACACACACACACACACACACATACGCACACAAACACACACACACACATACACACACACACACACATAAAAAACGGAGGAAAAGAGATCAGGATGGTAATATGTTTGATACGAAATAAGGAGCAAAGCACACCAGTTTGTTTGTTTGCTTGTTGAGCATTTTTGCTCAAAATTTCTCGATTAAAGAGAAATAACAACGAGGATTCATTTTTCGTTTTTCTCCACGGAAATATTGTGAGTGTTCGTTCTTCCCATAGCAGTATATTATGATAATCTAGACTATGCCCTCTGACGTAGGATCCAGGTTTTCTTCAACAGGTGTCTAAAAAAGTTACCGAGGATCAGATGGACAGACAGGGTCACCAACGAGGAAGTGTTGATGAAAACAAGACAGATCCCAGTCAGAGACGAGGTAGGAAGAAGGAGGTGATGATGGATTGGATATACTCTCAGGAAGTCAGACAGCTGCATAACAAAGAAAGTGTTGGATTGGAATCCACAGGGTAAAGGTCCAGGGGAAGACCACGTGGAACCCGGAGAAGAATCACAGAAATTGATGTACAGAAAAGTGGGAAGACATGAAGTAACATCAAGAGGTTAGCCCTTGATAGAGAAACCTGGAAGGTGTTTGTCCGTGGCCTATACCCTGGTGCAGGGTGAGAAAGTGTTTGTCCGTGGCCTATACCCTGATGCAGGGTGAAAAGTGTTTACCCGTGGCCTATACCCTGATGCACGGTGACTATACCATGGCGCACGGTGAGAAAGTGTTTGTCCGTGGCCTATACCTTGGTGCACGGTGAGAAAGTGTTTGTCCGTGGCCTATACCTTGGTGCACGGTGAGAAAGTGTTTGTCCGTGGCCTATACCTTGGTGCACGGTGAGAAAGTGTTTGTCCGTGGCCTATACCTTGGTGCACGGTGAGAAAGTGTTTGTCCGTGGCCTATACCTTGGTGCACGGTGAGAAAGTGTTTGTCCGTGGCCTATACCTTGGTGCACGGTGAGAAAGTGTTTGTCCGTGGCCTATACCCTGGTGCACGGTGAGAAAGTCTTTGTCCGTGGCCTATACCCTGGTGCACGGTGAGAAAGTCTTTGTCCGTGGCCTATACCCTGGTGCACGGTGAGAAAGACAATGATGATGACTCGGACGCAGTATCTGGTTACTATTTAGCTCACCTAAAGACTCGATTTAGATCAAAATGAAGGGCAAAAAGGTACGGCTAGGCTGAGGGCAGGCGGGTGTGTGTGGGGGACGGGGGTGAGTGACGGGGAGTGCCGCACGCTTTCTACGAGACCGGTGTCTTGCCCTTGATTTAAATGCCCATGTTGTGCGTGATTGGCAATGAAGTATTAAAAAATACTATTTATAGAAAACAAAAGGCAGCGGTCATAGCAGTGCATAGCTCATGATATAAATCATAGCTATAGGAATTCCTTTCCAGTGAACTCAGGACCGCGAACGGTTTTTACTTGAGAAATCAAACATTCCCCGAAACGGAAGGGTAGGGCTGTACCCCGGTAGCAAACCCGCTCGTGCTCACAAGCCCCTAGTTCAAGTCACAAGCCTCAAATCACTAGGTCAAATCATCAAATCAAATCACCAGCATG
>NW_004798094.1:122014-122962 GCF_000002075.1 Aplysia californica | reverse complement strand
TCTATCTATCTATCTATCTATCTATCTATCTATCTATCTATCTATCTATCTATCTGTCCCTGACGTACCCCCGGGGGCGGTGCCACTGAATTAAGTGTCTTTAGGCCATTCCCAAAGGGAGGACATTTTTCGTTCATGCACTCTAGAATTGTAACTGGGCTGATTCAATAATGTCATGCACAAAACCGTGCCTGGTCTACAACAGGGAACTGCTGCTTTTTCTTTCCAAATCCTTACTATCGTCATTTTTCCTCTTTTTCTTTTGTATGTTTGTCACACTCTTGTGACCCGCTATATCCGGGGTGCCTTGATAGTTGAAGCAGACTTTGTGCTGTTGAAGCTAGAGAGGTGAGGAGAGTAAGCCCAATTCCCTGTAAGGACTTCTCTGTTGACATTCACCCCTTGGCGTTCTTATGACCTTATGCAGTTTCGAGGGCCGTAAAAACCTCTACTAAAAAAACCATAAGACTTTCTGCAGTTGCGAACGCCGTAAAAACTTCTACTAAAACTAAAAAAGCTGTCCCTGACCTGGGTCATCAGGACCCGCCATTGGAGGCCAGGTCAGTCTGGCATCCGAGTCACGTGATTCTTTAGAGTTTTCTTGACCAGACCCAAGAGTCTGTAACGTCACTTCCAGGGCGTTGTGCCTGGAGGTCACTTCTGATATCTGGGGAAAAAACAAAAAAACCAACAACCCCAAAACAAAACAACTCAGCTAATAATCAGTGGGTTCACCGAAAATGGAGGGGGCATCCAGACGTCACTGTATTCTCATCTCATAAACACAATCACACAGTCAAACAGACAGATAGACAGACAAACAGATGAACCACCGTACATAAGTCAGTAGCACGAACTTGCATGTTATTCATAGCCGTTGTTTCGCTAATTTTACTTCTGATATCAGCCCCCGCCTCCACCCTTTTACTTCTGATACCAAGGGACCCC
>NW_004798094.1:119306-121867 GCF_000002075.1 Aplysia californica | reverse complement strand
AAATGGCAGCGGTCATAGCAGTGCATGACCCAGGATATAAATCATAGCTATAGGAATTCCTTTCCAGTGAACTCAGGACTGCGAACGGTTTTTACTTGAGAAATCAAACATTTTAACTCCTCAAACAGGCTTAACCCTTTCCAATTTTTCTTGGCCATTCAACAATTGGACTTTCATAATTCCTCTTTCGTTATTATTTCAGTTTTGTCATAATATGCTGCATTGATTGAAATATCCAATCTGTCGCAGAATATAAATGTATCTGCACGACGTGACTCGAAATAAAGATTGAATTTTGTCATGAATGATGTGTGTATACAGCCAGTATTTTACAAAGGTCTTATTTATCTATTTTGTGAACGAGACATTCTTTTTTACTGCAGTCGCTGATTCACCCGGCACATCACATCAAAATGACATAAAGGTAAATGGTTTCTTAAACGTTTTCATAATTGATTATTTAGACAGGTATCGAAAAAATCTTACCAGCCATTTTCTCTTGTTGATACATCGCCGCCATCTGTTGTAAACGTTTAAAAAAAAAAAATCTTGAGACAGATGATCATAGCCGTGGAATATAATTTGGATCATCGTCAATATTTTGAAACCGTACGTGTCACCCGAAGAACCATCCTGATCTGAGTGGTCTATGTTTTCAGTGTCTTCTTTGCTTTTCACTTCTCAGAATATCTATCTATCTATCTATCTATCTATCTATCTATCTATCTATCTATCTATCTATCTATCTATCTATCTATCTATTTATCTGTCCCTGACCTACCCCCGGGGGCGGTGCCACTGACTTAAGTGTCTTTAGGCTATTCCCAAAGGGGGGACATTTCTCGTTCATGCACTCTAGAATTGTAAACGGGCTGATTCAATAATGTCATGCTCAAAACTGTGCCTGGTCTACAACCGGGAACTGCTGCTTTTTCTTTCCTAATCCTTACTATCGTCATTTTTCCTCTTCTTCTTGTGTATGTTTGTCACACTTTTGTGACCCGCTATTTCCGGGCTGCCTTGATAGTTGAAGCAGACTTTGTTCTGTTGAAGCTAGAGAGGTGAGGAGAGTAAGCCCGATTCCCTGTAAGGACTTCTCTGTTGACATCCACCCCTTGGCTTTCATATGACCTTATGCAGTTTCGAGCGCCGTAAAAAACGCTACCAAAACAAGCATAAGACTTTATGCAGTTGCGAACACCGTAAAAACTTCTACTAATACTAAAAAAGCTGTCCCTTACCTGGGTCATCAGGCCCCGCCATGGGAGGCCAGGTTAGTCTGGCATCAGAGTCACGTGATTCTTTAGCGTTTTCTTGACCAGACCCGAGAGTCTGTAACGTAACTTCCAGGGCGTTGTGCCTGGAGGTCACTTCTGATGTCTGGGAAAAAAACTAAAAAATCAAAACAAATCAAAACAACTACGCTAATAATCAGTGGGCTCACCGAAAATGGAGGGGGCATCCAGACGTCACTGTATTCTCATCTCATAAACACAATCACACAGTCAAACAGACAGATAGACAGACAAACAGATGAACCACCGTACATAAGTCAGTAGCACGAACTTGCATGTTATTCATAGCCGTTGTTTCGCTAATTTTACTTCTGATATCAGCCCCTCCTCCACCCTTTTACTTCTGATACCAAGGGACCCCTCACCCTCTCACCCCCCCCCCCCAAACACATACATACTTAAAGAGGAAATATCTCGACTACTATTCAAAACTTTTTCTCCAAAAGCAAGATAAATGCACAACACTGGAAATGGCATCCATGACTCCATATTATTATTCATGCCCAAAAATTGACGAGCGCCTGATCCTATCACGCCGTGGCCTAATTAGCTATAAAAAATATTTTTAAAAAGTAAAATAATATTAATAAATCACACGTTTATTTTCAACTTAAGGGCACTTTGGTTTAAAATGGCAAGCATACATACATATATAAATACATATTATAAATACGTACATACGTAAATACATGCACAAATACATAGCCTATATGCATACACAGTGTTACACAAATACAGAACAGTTTACAACGATGCCACTGTCGGTTGCCACAGTGCAGCGCCGTGTATTTTGAGCTAAGGTTGTCGAGTCTTTCTCAAGGACACACCCCTGCAGTGACCACCCATCTGGTCCCCGTGTCACCGACACTTGCTTGACATTACTTGAGTCTAAACTCACTACTTACCTCTGTCACAACTCCTCCCTTCAACAAACGCTGTATGATTCTGTTCTCTGGCTCCCTGTCCATAACGCCCACGCGGGGACTCGAACCCTTCCTCACGGGCACGCTATAGAGAAGTGTGATGAGTAAGGTAATCCATAGAGCGCTCGTGAGGAGGAGAAAAATGACCAGGCGACGCCGAAATGTCATTGGTCAAGCAGGGAGGAAGTGGTCAGTGTCAGGTTTTGCTGTTCGATAGGCAGAACGAGGAGCTTGGATACCCTGCCAGGGGTGAAAGGCATTGATGATGATGAATAGTGATAATAATAGTAATAATAGCAGTAATAAAAAACCCAACAACAACAACAATAATATAATAATAATA